>NC_134860.1:69238546-69529378 GCF_049852395.1 Peromyscus maniculatus bairdii | reverse complement strand
TAAAGATTCTGGGATCATTTTCAGGGGTTATTCTGTTTGTTTGGGCAGAGTTGGTTCTTCATTTCTATAGTTCCCAGCTTCCCCCAAGCCCCCACCCATTTAAAGGAATGCCAATGTTTGTATTCCTACCCAAGAGTCTCCTCCCAAAGTTAAGTTACTAATTAGAAATTATTTATACCCCTGAACATATGCAGGCATACTCCTGCTCAGCATGCTGTTCGCATGAGCACCCTGATTCACACCCGCTGCTCTTTAAATGTCCCCATCACTCTGGCTCTCTAGGCTGATTTCGACAGGCACCCACCCCTTGAATCCTCCATCTGAACAGCTCTCCTAATCAATGCGTGCCAGAACCCAGTTACCTCTGCTCCATCCATCTTCCTAAGGGTCCTTTGTCATTGGTCAGTAGTGCACTGGGGAAAATCATGATGGAAACGCCTTCCGCCACTCTTACCATGAAGGAAGAGCTGGCAATGACTGCAGAGGGCCAGAGCTTTTCACTATGAGAGGGTTCTTAAGATGTCATATAGACTTCAACGTCCTGTGAGCGCGCGCGTGCGCACACACACACACACACGTACAGCCTTGTCAGAATAATACAACAGAACTATTACATTTTGCTATCTTCCTGAGTCAAGGGACATGTACAGAGGTAACCGTAAGTCCTGGTGCTGATGTCCCTATCTCTAGCTTTTGTCTGACTCTTGTAACATCTTCTCATTTTAAAGAACACCTTTAATCAGCTGTAAAAACAAAGCCAAAGAGATGTGCTTAGAGCTTGGAGTGAAGGAGAAAGTCTGATAGAGAATGCTGGGACAATTAAATCCGTTGTTACCCTTCCAGCTTACAAATTGGAGTCACCTGCTAAGGGTGTGCCTGGCTCATTCCACCCCTCCCCTCCAGCCTGATTAGGATTCTAGACAACTGACTCCTGCTTCTGAACATGCATCAAGTAAACTCCCTGATCTGCAAGCCGATTCACATAACAGCCTCCCTAATAAAGCATGAGGCACAGCTGTCTGAGCACATCTGTTTTCTTGTAGATCTCCAGCAAATCCTAAGAAAACAGGAGAGGCAGAGGCAACCTTGACCCAAAATGTCTCCATCTTCCTTCTGCAAGGAGGCTCAGTGTAAAAAAACAGAGACCTAAACATCCTGGGAGTGCTAATGTTAGAGCTGGATTCAGATATAGAATTCATCACGAAGTTTTTTAATTCCTGTAGTGAGTAACCACTGGGTGAGGTGCTAAGGATGTGAGAGAAGAAAGGTTGTAAAAGGTGGTAGAAACCATACACTGTGGAGGAAATATCCCAGGAGTGACTTGTCCATTGTAAGCAGGAAAAGACTTAGGGCCATCAATAGCTAAGAATGTATAAAAGGATGAAAAGCCAAGGAGCACTCCATAGCAGAATAGTCCTGAAGCCCAGAATCCAGGGAGCTATTAGGAAATAAAGGGAAAAGTTGGCTCTAGGTTGTTCAATATATTATGTTTGCTCTCATACAGTTTCAGTCCACAGTTCTCTTGAGTGTGCTGTCACTTTACTCATACTTTTCCCAGCCACTAACAGGGGCTGGGCTGTCTTTCATTATTGCTTAAAATACTATTTACCAGCTATTCCAACTCTGCTCCAGGCTCCTCAAAGGCAAAATGCCATGTTGCTTTAATCAGTGACAATGGGAAGCCCAAAATCTCTAAGTGGAAGAATGCAAGCTTGGCAATGACACATTTTCAATATCTTATACCCTTTCCCAGAATACATCTGGCTGAGACCAATCCCCACTTACCTGAGGATCTTCTGATTCCTAGCTATTATTTCTGTCCAAATGAATGATTTCTTGAGACTGTTTCAGGTTAGAGACTGCAAGCAAAATGGTAAAATGCCTATTACAATGTCGGATATGTACAAGGGATGGAATTGTTTGTCTGATAAAACTATTTCTTATTATCAGTTATAGCCAGAAATTTGGGTTAAAGCTTTAGAAAGATCAGGGAAATATGGAAAGCCATGAGCTAACCTCACCTCACCAACTCCACAGCTTCCAAAGAGCGTGACTTCCTGTCTACCCAGGCTTATATGCCTTGGTTTTCTGCCCTGTCATTGGCTCTTAGCCCAGCTACTGCACTGACTCTTCATACTCAGCTCTGTCACTGTCTGTCTGTCCATATAGACCTCCAGGTCTCAATGGTTGGTACTGGGATTAAAGGCGTGTGTCACCACACTTGGCTTTGTTCCCTAGTGTGGCCTTGAACACACAGAGATCCTGCCTGCTAAGGGATTAAGGGCATGTGCTGCCTGACTTCTTGTTTACTTAAAATGGCTGGCCTTTTCCCCCTGATCTCCAGGCAAGTTTTATTAATGCACAAATAAAATATTACCACAACCAGTAGCTTACAACTTATAGATAACAGTGTGTATTTTTCTGAAAATTGTTATTTTTATGTTGTGCATATGCACACACATGCACACAGATGATCATGCAGGACTGTGTTGCCAATGGAAATGGAATGTATAATTATTACAGCTGATTATTCTAAGACAAACAGTTGAATGCCTAGCAGACCCACCTCTGAGAGCAAAGATAAACTATACTTGAATTTAGGTCAAGAATCTGATGAAGTGAAAAGATGAATATATGGGGACAGGGTTCGGGAATGTTTCCCCATTCAACAAACTAAGAACAAGATCCAACTGTGTTTCTCACAAGTTCCTAGTATATTCTAAGGAAAGAGAGAATTCCCCTTCTTCCCTGAGAGTCGAGTGAATAGAAGTGGTTCATTGAGGTAGATATATTTTGTGATCTTAGAGCCACTGGGCAACTACTGTGAGAATGGAAAGCCAGATGAGTGGGGCTGGCTTAGAAGGTAGAGTGCTTACTAAGCACACACAAAGCCCAGAGTGTCATCCCCAGCCCCACAAAACTGAGTGTGGTAGTACATATCTGCAATCCCAGAGTTCAAGATGATATTTATTGTAGAAGGATCAAAGTTCAAGATCATTGTAAACTCTGTAGTGAGTTTTGAGGACACATTGGTTTAGGAGACCCTGTCTTAAATAATGGCAACTGGAAACCAAAACAAAAATCAGATGAATGGAATCCCTCCTACTCAAACCTAAGTGCTGGTTTGAAGAGCCAGACAAAACTAGCCCAAGAGCATAAAATATCAAGAAGACTCTAGAGCAGTGGTTCTCAACCTTCCTAATGCTGTGACCCTTTAATACAGTTCCTCATGTTGTGGGGACCCCCAATCATAAAATTACTTTTGTTGATACTTCATAACTATAATTTTGCTACTGTTATGAATTGTAAATATCTGTGTTTTCTAGTGGTCTTAGGCAACCCCTGTGAAAGGGTCCTCAACTCATAGTTTGAGAGCCAATGCTCTAGACTGAGCATGGGAAATAAGACCTTTCAAGAAAAGAGGACTCTGAAGGAGAGAACTGATACTTTTAGTGAGTTCCGTGACTGTCGACAGCATGCAGTAAGGGTTATCTTAAGTGGCAAGAAGCACCAGATTGACCCAGATCTTTGATTCTTAAGCTTAAGCCTACTCAAGGCAAGTTGCTGCCTTCTCCACAGCCTTCATTTTATAACTGTGAAGTTTTCTTTTCTCAGAGAACTCACACTTTATCATGTGTTCCCTTTCCACTACAGGGATATTAAAGTCATATTAAAATATTTCAAGAATCCTTTTTTTATGGAAGCCTAACAAACTTGTGTAGAGACAACAGAAAGAATAATATAATTTTGTTCAATTTTGCTCAAGTGGAAAAATTTGAAAACCAGAAAGAAATGGCTAATTTCAGGAAAATTAAAATTAGCAAATTGATCACAGAGAAAATAAACAACTTGAACAGAATAATTACCAAAGAAGAATTTTGACTTTTGAAAAACAATGTCAAAAAGCTCCTGTAAGAAAAATGAAAGCCAATTTATTTCACAGACTAATTCTGTATAATGTGTAACATATGTCTGCAGTGTTTCTTTAAACTGTTCCCGACCATTTCTAAATGACTGCTGTAAAATTAGAACAGCATTGATTAGAATGCCTGACAAATTGAGAACAAAACATATCCACAGACCAGTTTCCCTGAGAGATGTCAATGCATGCTTCTTGAAGAGAATATAGAATACAGAACCAGGCAAGAAATGAAAAGAATAATTACCCACAACTAAGTGGTGATTTTTCTAAGAATGCAAGGATGGCTTAACTTTATTAATATATTGGGTCAGGATAAAACTCCCATAAATGCTGTAAGAGATTTTCTCAAAAATTCAACATTCTTTCTTGACTTAAAATGTTTTAAACACTCACTTCCTCATTATGATAATAACTTTATATATTTCAAATCAAAAGCTTCATTATTAGTGGAAAAAATATTAGAGCCTCCATTTTTAATGTAAGGGACTAAACGATAGTGTTCAACTTTGTACTGTCACTTAATATGAGTTAAGATATTATTCAATATAACACAAAATAGGAATACAAGTAAAAGGAAGAAAAATACTTGCACCATTTAAAGGCTATATGCCTGAATAACAGAAAATTTCTGGAAAAGTCAACTAAACTTTTTGTTGTAAAAGATGAAGGAATTAAGGAACAATGCAGAAGTTCTATACTTTTCTCATGTCATTGGGAGCTCTGGAAAACAAAGATGTCTATGTACAATATTTCTGACAAATTGAGTCACCTTTCAAGGACTTTAACAGATGTATAGGATGTATACTAAGAGACTATGGACTGTCATGTGAGACAAAAGGGCAGATGAGTAAATTCAAAGATAGGCTAATAGCTCTTAGGAACACTCAGTAAGATAAAGATATTACTTCCCTTTAAATTACTCTATAACTTTAAAATTAGCTTACCAACTACATCCACTTTTAGGCAGGCTAACTTTAACACACACACAAACAAATTTGTAATAAACTTCAGGAAGAAAAAGACAAAAGAAAGGCCACAATACGATCTATCAGAAATTGAAATGCGTTGTCGCAAAGCTACAGCATTCAGCAGCATGGTGCATGGTTAAGAATAAGCTCTTACTGTTCCGCCACAAGGAGTGCAATTAGTATTGCTCATATGTGCATGGGAGTAGAGTTATCCACTGGGTCACGGGCTCAGGACTCAGTGTATTACAGGGAAAAAGAGAAAGAGAACATGAAATTGGAAGGGAAATGTGTTGAGGGAGGAAACTGGAGGGCAGTTCTTGGAGGGAGAGAATGGGGTGGTAAGATTAAGATGCATTGTATACATCTATGAAATCTTCACAAAATAAAAATATTATTAAAGAGAACAGAGAATAGAGAAATACAGTCAAATGGACTTAAGAGTGAAATATATATGAAAAATTGCTTTGCACATTAGTGTGGAAAGATGAATTATTCAATAAATATTCAAACAAAATAATAGTTATAACACCTGCTTCACATCCAAAAGATTCGTTAACACCTTAAGCATAAAACATGTACTAAAGGAAAACAAGAAGTATTTAAAATAACTTCAATTTTCAGAATTGGCAATTATGGTTCATCACGTACTTTACTACATAAAATTAAAAAACAATCTCAGAGAAAAGGTGCCATTAAAATATTTCTACTCAAGATGGAGTTTGAAGTAATCATCAGTGAGATAAAAGAAAAACCGAAATCACCAAATTAGAAAGAAGGAAGTCAGATTGTCCCTCTTTGAGGATGAATGTTCTAGATCTAGAAAAACATGGAGATAAAAACCATTAGGATTAATATACAAATTCAGTAACTTTGCAGAATACAAAGTCAGCCCACAAAACCCAATTTCCAGGTCCTAACAGTGATTGTTATGAAAAAGATGCCAAGAAAACAACTCAATTTATAATAACCATTAAAAAATTCCACCTCCAAATTAATTTAACCAGGTATATATAATTGTAAAATCTATGTACAATGACAAGATACAAAAAAAACCATAATAATCTTGAGAGAGAAAAAGTAGGAAGTAACATACCACTGCCTGACTTCAAAATATACTGTAAAGCTATAGTAACCAAAATAGGATTAAAGATAATAAAGCAGACTCATAAACCAATATATCAGAATGTTTCCTAGAAATAAATAAAAATACTTACAACTAATTTTCAACAAAGTTGCCAGGAATACATATTGGGAAAAGTACAGTCTTTTTAAAATAAATGTTATTGGGGAAAATAAACATCTAAACAACTCAAAATGGATTACAACTTAAATGTAACACTCAGAACTTTAAAATAACTAGAGAAAAACTCAAAGGAGTGCTTCATGAAATTGAGTAAGTCTTTAAAAGCACAGACAAGAAATCAAAGGGACAAATGGAATCACATTAAAATAAGCTAAGAAACAACATGTAGAATGGGAGAAAGCATGTGCATAGTATATATCTGCAAAGGAGTTGAAAATGTGAAATACACAGATAACTAACACAGCTTTGCTTTCCATATGTGACAAGTACCTAAGAAAACAAACACAAGAGGAGGAAAGTTTTATTTGAGCCCAGAGTTTCATACATTTTTAGCTCTCATCTTTAAATTTATGTAAGGTAGTGCCTCATAGAAGATGTAACATCAAGGTACATATTTCAAAAATCAAGATATATCTTTTCTACCATTATACTTTAAGCACCAGGCAATACACTGAGAGAAGAAAAGTATGTAAAAGGACACAGATTGCCAAGGAAGAAATATCACCACATTTCTTCATGACACAACTCTCACTAAGGAAAAACATGATGAATTAAGGGGAACAGCAACAATAACTTTTGTAAATGATAAGTGGTTGTAGCCAGGTTATAAGATACAAAGGGAATATGCTAGACTGAATAACTTTCCCATGTTCTAGTAGTAAGCAATTGGATTTTGAGATTAAAACATAGACTCGCTCCCTCTGGAATGCTCCCAAATCAACTACTGATATAGGAATAGAATAACTAATATGCAGGGTATTTATGAAATATGGCTGGTAAAGGAAATTTTGAAGAACTATATAAAGAATTAAATACATAGAGAGATAATTCATGTTGATGAATATGACAGCCTAACCTTGTCAAGATACCAATTCTTAGCTTCATCCATAGAGCTAATACAATCCTAAGAAAAATCTGAAAAATTTGTTTTGTATATAACTAATGAATTCTAACATTAATATGGAAAGGCAAAAAGACCCAGAAAGACTAAAATAATGTGGTGGTGGAGGAAGAAGAGGAGAAAATGGGGGAGGAAGTGGGGTAGTAAGAGGAAGAAGCAGGAAGAGAGAAGAGGAGACGAAAGGATGAGGAGTAATGATTAAAATAACTGAACCTGCCTGACCTCAGGACTTGCTGTGGCAGAGTGATTAAGACCACAGTTGGGGATAGAATGGACAACCATATCAGTGGAATTGAGTAGAAAGAAATAGACCCACATGGGAACAGTCAACTTATCTTTAAAAAAGGAGCAAAGACAATGGAAGAACAAAACAGCCCTTTCAGCAGACGGCACAGCGCAACTAGACAATCACATGAGCTAAGGCCACTAGTATTCCTAGACATTGATCTTACATTCCCTTACACAAATTAATCCAAGCAGATTATAGATCTAATTGCAAGACTGTGGAACTTCTGGAACACAACCTGAGAAAACCTAGATTGTTTGTAGATGACTAGGATTTTTAGATAAAGTGCCAAAGGCATGATCCATGGGAGAAATAATTTTCTTCATTTATTTAATGCCAAAAATGAGAAAAAAAAGTCACAGTGAGAAAAAAAGACACAGTATGGGGATAACAATATCTTCAGAGAACACATGTAATAGACTGTGAGCCAAGATCTACAAAGACACTTAAATTTCAAAAATAAGGAAAAACTGGTTAAAAAAAAAAATCAAACAAAGCCAGGTGTGGTGACACACATCTTGACTTTCAGCACTGAAGAGGCAGAGGCAAGTAAGATCTCTGTGAATTCAGGGCCAGCTGGTCTACATAGTGAGATTTAAGTCAGCCAGGGCTCTATAGTGAGAATGTCAGGAGAGAGATTGACTGACACTCCACCAAAGAGGATCTATACAGTTGGTCAATGAACACATTGAAATATTCCACATCTTATGACACCAGGAACATGCATTTAAAATACAAGAAATAAGTACACATCTTACTAATTAGAAACAAATTGAGCCAGGCATGAGTTGGCTCACACCTTTAATCCTAACACTCAGGAGGCAGAGGCAGGCAGATCTCTGAGTCTGCAGCCAGCTTGGTCTACAAAGTGAGTTCCAGGACAGCCAGGGCTGTTACACAGGGAACTCTTGTCTCAAAAAACAAAAAACAACAGAAAAAGAAAAGAGGTGAAACTGTATCTCAAATGGCCAAATTCTAGAACACCAACACTATCAAACAAGGATGTAGATCAATGGCAACTCTAATTTATTGCTTGTGAGAAGGCAAAATGGTAGGTACAGCCACTCTCCTGGTTGACTGCTGCTGTGATAAAACATCATGACCAAAACGAACTCTGTGAATCCAGGGCAGGAGGAAGGCAATGGAAGCAGAGGCCACCGAGAAACAGCTTACTGGAGTACTGTCACAGCTTGCTCAGTTTGAATTCTTATACATCCCAGGCCCAGATAGCATGGTTATAGTTTGTGTGTATCAAGTTGGCAAAAACCAACCAGCATAGCCACTTTGATAGTTCCTTATAAAAACAAAATATGTCTTTAGTAAACAATCAGCAAGTGTGCTTCTTCTATCCAAAGGAGCTAAATATATATGTCCACACAAAATCTGCCCATGGATATTGATGACAGCATTATTCATAACTGTCCCAAACATGGCTCAATGAAGATGTTCTTCCTTTGAGTGAATTGATAAACTGTGATGCATTAAAGCCATGGAATTTAGGGTTAAAAATAAATATGTTCTCCCATTAAAATCCATAGGAGAAGCTTTAATTACATGTTATAAAGCAGAAGACAACAATCCAAAAGGCTACATGTTACATGATTCTAAGCATGGCATTCTATAAAAGGAAAGAACTTTGAAGGTAGTGAAGAAAGAAAGAAAGAGAGAAAGAAAGAAAGAAAGAAAGAAAGAAAGAAAGAAAGAAAGAAAGAAAGAAAGAAAGAAAGAAAGAAAGGAAGGAAGAAAGGGGAGGGAGGGAGGGAGGGAGGGAGGGAGGGAGGGAGGGAGGGGAGGGAGGGAGGGAGGGAGGGAGAGAAGGAAATCAAGAGCCATATAAATTGGAGAAATGTTGGTTTTCTAGGGCAATGAAAAATACCTGTCTGGTAATGTTCAATAATAGGACAGAGGAGCAGGTGCATGTCCGTGCACATCTTTTCAAGCTCTGGACATACAACAGGAAGTGAGAGCCCTAATGTAATCCATGAACTTTGGATGAAAGTGATGTCAACATAGTTCATCAGGTGCAGTGAATGTCCAACTATAGTGGGTGATGTCCATAATGGGGAGGCTGTACATGTGGGCAGGGACAGGAGCTGTGTAGAAAAGCTCTAAACCAGAGACAACCAAACCAAGCTAGTGGGAACTCATGAACTTTAGTCCAACAACTCTGCAGCTTCCATGGGACTGGACTAGGCCCTCTGCATAAGTGAAACAGTTGTGTAGCTTGGTCTGATTAAGGGGCCCCATGGCAGTAGGATCAGGACCCATCCCTGGTACATGAAATGGCTTTTTGGAGCCCATTACCTATGATGGGATACCTTGCACATTCTTGATGCAGGGGGGAGGGCTTGGTCCTGCCTCAACTAAATGTACCAGGCTTTGCTGACTCCCCATAGGAGGCCTTATTTTTTTCAGAGAAGGGAGTGGGGAGTAGGTTGTGTTGGGGGGAACTGAGGGGGAGCAGGAGGAATGAAGAGAGGGGAATCTGTGGTTGATATGTAAAATGAATAAAAAATTTTCTTAATAGAAAAATAGGGGAAAAAAACGTAACGAGGGGGAGGAGCTCTAAATCCCCTGCTCAATCTTGTAATAAACCTAAGATCGAATTGAAAACTGCCAATGACAGGGGCATCGGGATCCATCCCTGGTGCATGGGCAGGCTTTTGGGAACCCGGTGCCTGTGGTGTGACACCTTGTGCAGCCTTGGTGCAGTGGGGAGGGGCTTGGACCTGCCTAGGCTCAGTGTGCTGCGCTCTGCTGACTCCCCATGGGAAACCTTGATTTGGGGGATGTAGGGATGTGGGGTGGCTTGGGAGGGAGGGCTGGAGGGTGGAAAGAGGGAGGAGGTGGGATCTGTGGGTGGCATGTAGAGGAAGTAGAAAATTTCTTAATAAAGAAAAATAAATTAAATTAAAAAAAAAGAAAACTGCCCATGAGAGGGAGGAACCGTGCATTATGTTGAGTGTGTTGCACATTTGTTCACTCAACAGAAAACAAAATCAGTGTTCGTGAGTTCTTGGCATGCACAGACTTCTGTTACGCACACAAAACTTGTAAAGCAGAGGGGAACTGCCTAGCTGGAAGACGGCCTACACACAAGACAAGACTCACAATTTCCCACACATATGCTCCATTATATATCCTCTATGTACTTTATTAAAGTATTGTTTGCATATAGAGTTTCCTGTCACCTGAATGATGTTCATCTGTGTGACACTGTGGATGTGCCCAGAGCAAGGATGTCACTCCAACGGACTTCTCTCCTCACTACCTCTTACGGCTACTTGTCTTTTCTCCAACCTCTAACAGCTGTCTGTTCATTGACCTACATGCCCTATCATAAACTTGTACATACCAGGTGTAGTCACACCACTTCCCAGGCTTTCCCTTTCCCATGATCTCCATGGGATCCCTTTTGATCCCCCCCTCCTCAGCTAGCATAATAGCTTAAGAGTAACGTCTGCTCACTGTAATCTGAGTGTCTGTTCTCTCAAAACTCATGTGCCAAAATTTAATCTTCAGTGAGATGGCATTAACAGGTGGGGCTTCCAGGGAGTAATTTGGTTATGAAGGCTCAAGAATCAGATTCATGTCCTCATAAGGAAATCCACTTGCCTTAATGCCATGTAAAGACACACATGAGGTTTGATCTACGAGAAATGGCCTTTATACGACACCAGTCTCAGCACTGGGATCTTGGAACTTTGCACTCTAGAGCTCTGAACAATAAATTTCTGTTGTTTCCCAATTGCTCAATCTCAAGTGTTTTGTTTTATAGTGGCTGACTGAACTAAAACATGGCACATGGCACACACACACACACACACACACACACACACACACACACACACACATATATACACACAATCTTTAAACTTCACAGTACCTTAAAAGTAGTAAGGTCATCAAAATTGATGATTTGTTTCTTTTGTCTTTATTGATCAGTTTGTGCATTCAATATCATTTGGGGATCTGGTGTAAAACAATGCCATGAAGGGAACCACAGAGACACTCTTACATAGTGACAGGAGGCTGACTGGCTAAGCCCAAGTTCATGCACCAAGACCCCCAAAAAACCTATTCCCAGGGCCCATGTCACCAATGCTTGATGTTCACCAGCCAGCACCGTTCAGAAATCCACAGATCCCACTGTCCCTGGACTCACAGGCTCTCTACCTCTCAAGACCGGAAATCACACAGTTGAATTTATTCTTTAACTCAAGCACATCCTGCTTTTGGCCCTCAAGATGCAAGGGATCTCAGGAAAAACAGGAGGAGAGAAAAAAAAATTCCACTTCCAGCAGTAAAACCAGACCTGACTAAAGAGTTTTAAAAACAAAGTGCAATTCTGAGTGGATCAGAGAAGCAAAAGACGGCAGGGGCCTCAGGATGGCAGAGCCAGGTCCGGTCTGATGTTTGTTCTTCTTAGTCACTCCTCCTTCACCTCTGACAGGGTCACCCAAAGCCCAGGCAAGCAAAGGTCAACAGCTAGCATGAGGAAGTGTCAGGAAAATCAAAGCAGTGGAGGAGCTGGCAACACCCAGTCAGGACACTGTGCAGGGAGCCCCAGGGAGGCCGAGTGATACCCTATTCTCTTCTCCCAGAGCCCTCTTTCTTGGGTGGGGAGGGTTAAATTATTCCCTTTGGGGGCGGGATCCTTTTCCTTTTCTCCATGCCCCTCTTTTGATCTCTTTTGGTGCAGGGTTGCTGTTAGCAGAAAATACAGCATGTTTGAGACAAAGTGTGCACAATTCCTCTTCCAGAAAGCAAGCCTTTGAAGAAAAGGCTAGTGATCAGAATAAAGAGAGGCAGTGGGAGGGAGGGGCTGCAGAGGCACAGCCAGGAGGAGTGATCCGGGCTACCAGGGCAGTCTTTGATATCCACACTCAGCATCACTCTGTGGCTTCTCTGATTCACTGTTGGGGGTGAGGGGAGTCCTCTTGCAAGGAGGTGAAGTGGTTAAGAAGGAAGGCAAGGCATACATCTTTGAAATGACAGTGAAGCCAGCAATCTTTCTCCCAGTCCCAGAGGGTGTTATCTAGAGCAGGTTGTTGAGAGGCAGTGAATGGCTTCATGTTCAGTGCAATCTTGTGTGTAGTCAAATGCATACAACCTCATATGTTCACACACACATATGGTCACACACATATACTCACATGCTCCCACTCCACATATACACATATACACACATATATCCATTCACTTGCATGCTCACATCCCACATTCACATTTACTCCAATAAACTTGCACTATCACAAACTCAAACACACACACACTCAGAGGGGTGGGGAGGAAAGCAAGAGAGGAGAGAGAGACAGGCTCATGCAACTACAAGCGTACTCTACACTATCTGTCTCATATAATCATACACTTGAGACTACTCATACCATCTTATACAGACATATCCATCCACTCACTCATATGATCATACACAGGCACACACCATACTATCTGATACAGTCACTTAGCTGTATGCACACACACCCCTACACTCATAACTTATACGTGTTGTACATACACACTCTATCCCCCATCATACAGATACATGCAAACTCACCTTGGACAGTTGTCTTGAGAAGTCCATTTTCCCAGGTATAACCCACAACAGTTCTTATAGTTATCCTTCTCTGGGGTTTCTGGTATCATTTATGTTAACCTCTGCATTCTTACACCTGAGCACCGTGTCACAATTTTTCATCCAGCTCCTTTTATCCTTAAACCTGTGATTCAGGTCAACCTCTCCCTACTACCCTTGCTCTGGACTATCTTAACTGCTTTCTTTACAATGCCTGCCTTCAGCTGGCTAAACTAAGCCAAGGCAGTAATAGCCAGCGACAGTTGATTAAGCAGTAGCTCTTGGTGAGATCTGAACTTTCATGTAAGATGGGCCTCTTCACACCAGAAGCTGCAACTGTCATCTGGGCTTCCAGCTGCTGTAGCAGATTGGTACAGACCCTGATGTATAAAAAGCCTATGGGTTCAGCCACCCTAGGAATTTCTCTAAGTAATGAAGCAAAATGGGTGAGAACTCAACTTTCACCTAACCCCACCAATTAGCAGCCCTCACAAAATTACTTGGCTATTTGGATTCTGTTTTGTTTGCTCTGATGTGGGGTTTGTGACTCCAAAAATAATAGTTTCGGCACAGACAACTCCCCAACCCCCATAATATAGACTGCCTATCAAGTATGTGTAATAGTTTTTACTTGAGTAATAGGAATAGGAATCTCACCAAAGTGAAAACTAAACTGAAGGCCCACTCCAAACTATCTCTTCTTGTGGTCTTCCCATCTTGGTAAGTTTGATAGTCAGTTTCATTACAGTAACAGAACTTACAGATAGATAGATAGATAGATAGATAGATAGATAGATAGATAGATAGATAGAAAGATAGATAAATAGATAGTAGGATAGATAGACAGATAGATGTATGAGGGATTTATTAGAATGGCTTTTAGGCTGTGGTCCAGCTAATCCAACAATGACTGCCTATGAATGGAACAGTCCATGAGGCTGAATGTCTTAGCTGGTCTTCAGTGTACACTGAATCCTGAAGAAACAGGCTCTAATGCCAGTGAATGAATGGACTTGCTCTGAGATGAGAGTAAACTCCCTTCTTTCATGTCCTTATATAGGCTTCCAGCAAAAGACATGGCACAGATTAGAGATGGTCTTCGCACCTCAAAAGATATGGATTAAAGGTGTATCTTCCAACCTTAAAAATCCAGATTAGAAGTGGATATTTCTATTTCAAAATAAGCAAAAATCCCTCACAACTGTGCCCTATCTTTGAGTTTTAATTAATTCCAGATGTAGTCAAGTTGAAAGCTAAGAATAGCCATCATAAGTTAACCCCTTGGGAACTTGACACACAACCATGTCTCCTTATGTCACGATTAATTTCCAAATGAAAACAATAACCAGGTCATAATTATCCCTAAACATGATTTAACTATCCCTTGTACAACTGCAAACACATTATAAATTTAGAATAGATGGCAGTGTACCTTGAGGGACATTCTTTTAGTATCTCAAACTTAAATATGATAACTATTGATATTCTCTTAATTGATGTTATATCACATGATAAAGAAATTGAGGAAAGAAAATATAAATATCTGTACAAACACATTCTTAACAAAATATGATAGAAAAACCCATGCCAATTATAATCCTCATTTCTGCAACTGGTCATGTGACTTTAGCTAGTATTTATAACTACCTTTCTCTACTACCTATTCTGTATTTCCTCCACCCTTGACAAGCACCTCAGCAGGTCTTGGCTCTTTTCCTGGAGAAGTGACCTATACTTCCATTCCTGAAGAGTCTGTGTTCTTTGTCAGCCTGTCTAGATTAGGCTGTTATAGTTTCCCATGACTTTAATCACAGGGCATGGTAGCACCAAGAGATGCCGTAAATGGTCTCCTGCATTCTAGACATAATCTTTCTTACCTTCATTGTGGAGAAGCAATCCAATTTCCCAATGGTAATCTGGATCAATCACTCCTCCTAACACTGTTATTTCTTTCTTAGCATGTTGACTTAGGGGCATCAGAAGCCCAAAGTAGCCACAGGGAAGTCTGAGCTTCCAGTTCAATGGAATGTCTGTTATAACTCCTAGAAAGAACACTCCCTACTCTGGAACCAAAACTTCTAGGCCAGCAGAACTTAAGGCTGTGGAAATAGGGAGCAAAATTTTTTTTCTAGTGGGTCATTAGAGGTGATAGTGAGTGGAACTATTTCCTTTTCTACACCTTAATTCCTAAACCTGTGGTTCCTGGGTATGGGAGAAACTACAATATCAGATGCATATTTAAAGCATATATTGCCTTCTAAAGAACCCTGCCCCAACTTCCAGGTTGCTGCCACCTTATTGGTGCTATAACTGCGCCTTCAAAAGGCTATTCCATCTATCAGGCAAGGTCCTTCAGAATGGTGGGAAACATGGTAAGAGAAGTGGATTCCATGATCATGGGCCAACTGTCATACTCTGCCTGTGAAGTACGCTCTTTGGTCAAAAGCAATACTGTATGGAATACCGTGATGGTGGATAGGGCATTTTCTAAGTTCATGAGTGGTGATTTTGTCGAAAGCCTTACATGCAGGAAAGGCAAATCCATAACCAGAATAAGTATCTTTTCCAGGAAGAACAAAGTGTTGTCTTTTTCATAAGATAGTGGTCCAATGTGCTCAACCTGCTACCAGGTCACTGCTTGTAATAATTACCTCAGGGAATGGTGCTATATCTGTGGCTCAAAGTTGAAATTTGCTATTAGCAAATCTGGTACTCAGCAGCAGCCGTAGCCAGGTCAGTTTTGGTAAATGGAAGTTCATGTTGTTGATCTACTGCATAACCCCCACCTCTGCCACCATGATTCATGGTTCATGGGCCCATTGGTCAATGACAGGAGCGCTGGGGAAAGAGTCTGACTGTCCACAGAACAGTCATCCTATCTACGTGATTATTGAACTTCTCAGATGAAGTTACCTTTTGATGAGCATTTACATGGGATACAAGTTTCTTCACATCCTTCACATGTTTGGAGAGATCTATCTACTTACTTCTTCTCCAGATGTCTTTCTCACCAATTTTCCATCATGCTCTTTCCAAGTCCCTGACCATCCAACCAATTTATGCTTAGAGCCCATGAACCAGTGAAAAATCTCACATCTGGCCATTTCTTCTTCCAAATAAAATGTACAACCATGTGTATTTCCCAAAGTTCTGTCTGTTGTGAAGATTTTCCTTCAGCAGTGTCTCACCAGGAAGGGGTTGGAATGCTGCACCTGTCCACTTGTGGGTGGTGTCTGCAAAATGTGAAGAACCATCAGTAAACCAGGCCCCAGTCTTCCCATCCTCAGTCAACTGATCATAGGACACATCCTATGAGGCTATGGGTACATGTTTGGCTGCAGATGGCATTGTGATGGGAATAGAAACCATAGGAATTTGGGAAACTTCTTCGTATAACTTGATTATGCTTTGAGGACCTGCTTGGGCCCAATCATATATATACAATTTCCATTTAATAATGGGCTGCTGCTATATAATCCTACTTGGTGGATCAGATAACACAAAGCTCATGGCGGTCAGCTCAGGTTGCATGGTAACTTGGTGGTTCATTGTCAAATGTTCACTTTCCACTAAGGCCCAATAGCAGGCCAAGAGCTGTTTTTCTAAGGGAGAATCATTGTCTACAGATGATGGTAGAACCTTGCTCCAAAATTCCAAAGGTCTCTTCTGTGATTAACCCATAGGAGCCTGCCAAAGGCTCCACACAGCATCCATGTCTGCCACTGACCCCTCAAGTACCATAGGGTCTGCTGGATGATATGATCTGTGATGATATTTTATTTGTGTTGAAATATAGTAATATTTTATTTGTGCATTAATAAATAAAGATTGCCTGGAGATGGGGGGGAGGCCATCCATTTTAAGTAAGCAAAGAAGTCAGACAGCACATACCCTTAATCCCTAGCAGGCAGGGTTTCTGTGTATTCAAGGCCACACTAGGGAACAGAGCCAAGCATGGTGACACACGCTTTTAACCCCAGTACCAACCATAGGGACCTGGAGGTCTGTAAAGACAGACAGAAAGTGACAGGGATGTGTAGGAAGAGGAAGTGAGGTATCTGGGCTAAGAGAGCCAATGACAGGGCAGAACAGCAAGGCAATAAAGGTGTGGGCAGACAGGAAGTAACTTAAGTTTGGAAGCTGCAGAGTTGGTGAGGTAAGGTTGGCTGGTGGCTTTCCCTATTTCCCTGATCTAAGTCTTTCACCCCCATTACTTAATAAGACCATTTAGAAATTCATCTACAATGGTCCAAAGCATAGAGCAGCCCGCACAGCAACCTGTTCCAGGCCCCACACAAGGCTAGCAGCTTTCTGAGTCATGTGGGATATGGACCAGAGTAACAAACCCAAGTGAGGAATGTGTTGTCTCCACAACCCAAAAGGCCCACTAAACATTGTACTTCTTTCTTGGTGGTGGGAAGGGCCAGGTGCAATAAGTTATTCTTCACCTTAAAAGAAATATCTCTGCATGCCCCACACCACTGAACTCCTAAGAATTGAACTGAGGTAAAAGGCCCTTGAATTTTGGTTGGTTTTAATTCCCATCCTCTGTTGTACATACATGTTATCAAGGAGTCTAAAGGGGTTACTACTTCCTGTTCACTTGGTCTGATCATCATAATGTCACCAATATAGTGACTCAATATGATATTTTGTGGAAGAGCCAGGCAATCAAGATCCCTTCAAACTAAGTTCTGACACAGGGCTGGAGAATTAACATACCCTCGAGGTAAAACTGTAAAGGTATACTGCTGGCCTTGCCAACTGAAAGCAAATTGCTTCTGGCTGTCCTTATGGACAGTTACTAAGAAAAAGGCATTTGCTAGATCAATAGCTACATACCATTACCAGGATATGTGCTAATCTGCTCAAGTAAAGACACCACATCTGGTACAACTGCTGCAATTAGAGTCACTACTTGATTGTGTTTTGATAGTCAACTGTCATTCTCCATGATCCATCTGTCTTCTGGGGAAAGGCTAACATTCAAGGGGTTCTGGGTCTACAAACTGACTCCATTCTGGAAATAGATTCACAGGCCAGGGTTCTCTTTCACCAAGATCAAATGTCACCTTTCTTTCATTTGTTTGAAAATTTTTCTGCTTATATGGGTCAAAAAAGAATTCACCAGACTTTCTACTTAAAATTCATGCCTGGAAACACCACAATTGATTAGCCAGTACCAAAGGTCCATATGAGTCATGCCACCATAAAATTCACTTTTTCTGTGCTGACCACTGTGGTTGTCTTAGTTAGGGTTTCTATTGCTGTGAAGAGACACCACGATGACAACAACTCTTATAAAGGAAAACATTTAATTGGGGCTGACTTACAAGTTCAAAGTCCATTATCATCATGGCAGGAAGCCATGGCAATGCATTGGCAGACATGGACCCTGGAAAAAAGAGTTGAGAGTTCCAACTCAGGATTAGCAGGTAGCAGGAAGAGCGAGTAACATTGAGCCTGGCTTGAGCACCTGAAACCTCGAAGCTTACCTCTAGTGACAAACTTCCTCCTACAAGGCCACACCTACTCCAACAAGGCCACACCTCCCAAATGTGCCACCCCTATGAACCTATGGAGGTCATTTTCATTCAAACTACCACAACCAGTGAGGTCATGATGGCCATTGCTTTGTCTGTCTATGCTGCCCATTATGATAACTATGATCACCTTACCCATGGTAATTCAGTGCTGCCACTTTCTTCTTGTCTTTTCTCTGGTGCGCTTCCCAGCCGTATCAGCCTAATTGACTTTCTTCTTAAATTCAGCAATCACTTGGGCACTAAGCCCTTTGTGCCTACTATATTTTTTGTTTAGAAAGTTATTCCCCAGATAGCTTTCAAAACACGGGAAAACAAACCTCACCTCCTTTTCAAAACTGACCTCAAATGCCACCTTCTCAGCCAATTCCCTGTTGCCCTCCCACCCACATACACACACAATGTCCTAATTGATACCTAACCTCTTATTTTTCTCTAACTTATTTATTTTGGTTACTGTCCATCTGTCTTTGTTTAAACTGATTGATATATGAGTATGGTGTTTGGTCTTTTGTGGTTATGTATATATCCCCAGAGACTAGAACAGAGCCTGCAACATATTGGGATGCAATAAACCTTGGTTGAATGGCTGAAGAGATGAGTGTAAAGTGAACATGTGTGATATTGATTCCATGCTCATGTCATATCAGGCCCCATGAAAGTGCTCAAGTCTATTAACCACATAACTTTTTACCATCTGATGAGGAAGGGACTCTGGAATCCCAGTGGGGAAACATCTGTTTTTTTTTTTTTTTTCCTGTGTCTTGCTAGGAAGCACGATTGAGATACCACATGCAAAGTACATGCTCATAGTCAACACTTAGTGAGTGGTGGTGATTGTCACCACACTCCTGTCCATCCCCAGGTGGTCAGGTCAATGCTAAACATAAGCAAACAATGACATCTTGGTGGAGGGTGGAGAAGAGTCTCACTAAAACAGGTCCTAATGGCAGTCTGGGTAGAGCCTTTGATCAGGTGAGACCTCTGGTCTTTAGGGTAATTACTCTGTATCCAACTGGGTAAAGATCTATGAAATGTCCCAGAGTGATGGGCAAACCCATTTCCATGGGCCTACAGGAGGAGGCCACTTCCCAAGTTTTGGGAGACTGAAGGAGAATTGTGACTCAACTGAGTGCCCTTGACCCCATTACCCCACACTAGCCTTAGGTTTCCCTCCTATATAATCCTAGAGGAGCCGTCACCTCCAATCTTAGCCTCTGGTTTATCAACAACAGAATGAAGGTGGTTATCTAGTTATCTCACTGCGTTCTACAACCTCCTCCATCTCTGGGAAGCTGTCTTCCCATTTGCTATGGTCTGAAATGCCAGAGGGTACAGAGTGCCCCTCCTGGCTTCCTGCCCAGTGAGTGGAATTAGGGAAGCTGGGAGCTGCCTCATTTTATCTTCTTCTGCTTCTAGCAGAAGGCAGCTGGAGCTTTCTTGGAGGCTGCCCACTGCCAGGTTCCCCCAAAAGTGCTGACTCCTATGAGTCTCTCTGCTCATTTTCTATGCATTGAACTTCAAACACGGGAGAGGCGCTCAGGCAGCAAGATGGGGGGATTTGGCCATTATGTTTTCTCTTGCTTCTTTCCCCTCCATCTCCCTCCGGACAGGATTATGAGTTGCACCTATTAATTCTTGTCTGGAAGCAACAAACCAATCTTTTCTCTTGGTAGAGTTTTATAACCTCCTCTGTGGAGATGGAGAAGTCTGGGGCCTTTCCACTTCCCAAGAGCTGCATCTAGATAGAGTGGGGGTGCTTTGAGTTAACCTGCTAAGGAGGCACTGTGGGAGGCCCAACAGCAGAGGTACTAGAGGGAAGGGAAGGGAAGAGAATTGTGCTTAGCCTGTGGGACCTCTCTCTAGAAATCCTCTAAGCTTCTCCCCAAGACAGCCAAAGCAACTAAGGAAAATGTGCCAGTGAACTTATTTATGCATCCCTCTGCTTTGGATAAGTAACCTCCCGAATTCCAGGCACACTGCTAAATCCCAAGATGCAGGACTAACTAGACACAGCCTGGAAGCCAGTCATTAGACAACTCGAAGAAGAAACAGTAAAATTCATGCTTCCAGTTGTCTGATCATGCAAAACAGGAGGTATTCGACTCTTTTAGAGAGACTGGAGAGGCTCACCCATGCAGCCACACCCCAAGGGGATTCTAAAAGCTAAGGAATAACCATAAAAGGGAATAAATAAGCACTTATACTCTAAGTATGGGCTTAGAATCTAAGACAGTTCTCCAGTCATGTGTCCCATCAGATGGCTAAAAGGGAATGGTCATAAAAGAAGAGTAAGATAACTAAAGAGAAATGCAGGACCTGGTATATCATAATGAGGATGCTGATGGTAGGTGCCCTAAGAGTATGGCCAGGCTTCCTTTTCCAACATGGGAGGAGGTGATGAAGTGAGATTTGTAACTAGGGGACTGGTACAAGGCAGGACTAGAAAAGACTTCTCGGAGGGGCTTGCAGTAATTATCTGGTTGGGGTGGCCCGAAATAAGGTAAGCAATGGGTAGGAAACAGAACAGGGCTGTGCTTAAAAGGTGGAATTAGCAGGCCTTTGAAACGATTCCATGACAGGGCTAAGAGGAAGCAGGGAGGAACAGAGGGAGAAGAAAAGGGAGGGGAGAATCCTGGATTACTCATTTTGGTGCCTGGGTGGATGATAGTGACATTTGCTGAGTAAAAATATCCAGCCTGAGACACAGATTTGCAGAGGAATGGCAGGCTCGTTTTTCAGAGCAGAGCAACGGAGTCTGTGCTTAAAAACCTCATAACAGGAGAAGCTCAGAAACAGTTTCAGGAGCTGGGACTGCTGCTCATGAGAAAAGCCAGTGTGTGAGTGTCAGGGGGGAAGAGAGGGGGCAGCCACAGAACAGCTAGGGGTAGAGAGACCACCCAAAGCCATAGGGTTAGATGTGACTTTTCTTAGAACAAAAGAAATTGGCATGGGGTTAAACAGGGTTAAAAAAGAGAAGAACACACTTGGTCACTGAGGCTGTTCCTATGCTGATGGCCTGGGCATGATTCTCCAAGAGAAAGAGCTGCCTGTCAATGGCTTCTTCCGGGGCCCCAGACTCCGCAACTTTCATCCTCTACCCAGAATCACTGCTACAAGTCCATTGCTATCCCAACTTCCTAGAACAAGCCATGATACAGGCACATAAGACAGGTATGCTTCATGGTGACTGTTGAAAATAGACCATGACCAAAGCCAAGATGTAAGCTCCACTTCAGATCTGACAGCAACCCCAACCCAGATGTCCACACCAGGTCCTGTCTCTTGATTTTGCACTGATTCCTATGCCACACTCTTGTCCTCCTCTACTTTCTTGTCCCCACAAGTTTCTTTGGGACTCTACTAAGCCTTTGCTCACTTCTAAGTCCTGGCTATGTAGGTCCTTACATGAATCCCTACTCAGTGACTGAGGCCTCACACACTACCCCAAACTCAGGGAAGTACTAGAGGTTGGATGCCTACAGCTGGCTTTTTGGGACTTCATTCCTTTGAATGAAGCATAAGCCTTGGCTCTCTTTCAGGGTGAGGATACTTTGGTTCAGTCAGAATACTGGGCTTGGAGTTGAGGTTTAAATCATATTCCTTTCAAGGGAAGAATCTGGGAGCCAGCTACCAGAACTCTTCTGTCTGTCCTGTTTGCATTTGGTCCACTTCACCTTTAGCTGGCCCCCGTACATTGACTCGATCTTAGCTATCCACTTGCCTCTCATGCCTGCATGCTTCGCTTCTCTCCACCTATCGCTGGACCATTCCCATAGAGCTGTCTTGGAATACAACAGACATGCAACAATTGCTCTTTAATGGAAGTAATGTCTGTAGGGATGCTCAGTGGTTTTTCCAAGTGATAGGCTTTTTGGAAGCAGGATTCTGAGATTTGCCTTCCCTGTCCCAAGCTTCTTTTCTTTCTAGATTTCCTCTTCTTCACCTCCCCTTGAAACAGTGAAAGCTCTCTTCAAGGAAAGAGTGCTTTCCAGGCACAACAGGGCAGTTGCACATAAGAAATCACAGCAATCGTGACAGCATGCAGGAGACTTTTGAAAGCCCAAACTAGACAAAATCCCAGCATGGAGTTGGAGAGTTTGCCATGAAATCCCACCACTAGCTGAGCAGCTATTGGTATTTGATAGCTGATGGAAAAGGGAGAGTCATTTTTCTTTAATGATGTGACCCCAGGTAGGTGGACCACTCCAGGGCAGGCACAACCTCCCAGAATAGTTGGACAAAACAAATGGAACTCAGTGAGAGGGAAAACATAAAACTCAAAGATGGGTGGGTAAGGAGTTGAGATTAGAGAAGATGTATATGAAAGGAGTTGGGGATGGTGAACATGATCAAAATATACTTTATGAAATTATCAAGGAATTAATAAAAATATTATTTTTAAGGAAAAACACCATTATCACTTCTTTCTTTTTCCATAGAATGGGTTTTAAATATTTTTATTGTTCTCCAGTGGTGACTCAGGGAACTCTCTGGTCCAGGGCCATGACTGTTGATGTGGGGCTCTATGCCTAAGCCCAACTAGGGTGAGACAAGATACCTTGCAGAGCTAGCATGACAATGGTGCTAGGTGCTAGGAGTCATTCTCAGGTGTCCCTACAAGAGCCTGTTTCATTGTTGTGGTGCCCAGAACATCCAGGCCTGCAGGGTACAGGTAACAGAAAAAGGTAAAGAAAGTTTTTGTCATTTGAGCATTCCATATGTGCATACCATGCATGCTTTACCATGGCATCCTGCTTTCTGGTGTATGGCATTCTGAGTTCCTACACAAAGCAGTTATCATATGGCAAGTCATCAAGAAATGAGCCCATTCCCTAGTCATCACCATCACCTTTCCAACCATCAAGGTTGTACTGTTAACTCAGTCTTCTGTTATCACAGCAGGTTGCCTTCCAGGAAAACTAGGTGGAGGGAATAGTTGCAAAGACATTTTATACTAGAGCACTCAGGTACACTAATCACTGGAGTTGACAGTCGTGGGTGGGCTCATGTTCCAAGTCTCCTCACCCCAAAATCTGCAATGGTGAAAGTGAAGATCCTCTAAATGGAGTAAATTAGATGATTCTCCAAGCCTTTTACTTTGTGAGCTATGGTAGTCATAGAAAGAAAGCATTCAGCAAATGGGTGATCAGCATGATTCCACTCCTCATGCCTACAAATGTAAATACAATCAGCTGTCCCAGCGTGCATGGTCTCTCCCCCATGATATCTCCAGGTATTTCCAGTCTACTTTTCACATCTTCCATCTATCTCTCCTGACTCTTGCTGCCT
Organism: Peromyscus maniculatus bairdii; assembly: GCF_049852395.1. Taxonomy (NCBI): domain Eukaryota; kingdom Metazoa; phylum Chordata; class Mammalia; order Rodentia; family Cricetidae; genus Peromyscus; species Peromyscus maniculatus. The sequence goes on along the minus strand of NC_134860.1, from coordinate 69,505,588 downwards.
CTGACTGAACTGACACTGTCCTTGCAGTAGATCCTGGGACGAGGAAGGAACATCTGGACCATTTGACAAGGCCCCATGCTCTGGGACAATAGGGACATAGGTAGAAGCAGGGGCGTAGCTTCTGCATAGGGTGGCTCATATAGAATACTCTGGCTGGGTCTGAGAGTAGATGAGAGATCCAGGGGGATAAACTACCCACATCAAGGGCTCCAAATGATAGGATGGTACTACTTGAGTTTCACATACAACCTAGGGCCATTTCAAACATGTGCTCCTTTCAAGGTACCCTGCTTAAACCTCTTCCATCTGCCTCTCCTGACTCTAGTCCTCTTTCTTCTCCATCTCTACACATACACACTCATCTCAGCCTACTTCCTTTTTCTCTACATATATTTTATCAATTCCCTATCTCTAGTTCTTTCTCCCTCAAAATATTGTCACCTATAGCCCACTTCTCTACACCTTTCCTTGCACTCTGCCTTGGGAATAGCCTTTTGGGTCCATTCCTGAGTGTCTCACCAAGTCTAGCTTCCAGTCAAGTCCTGCTGGATTCACCCTCACTCTCCCTCAGCTCTATGACCTCTTCCACCCTACTGCCCACCTGTATCCTGGAGCCAGTGCCCCAACAATTATCACCAAGAGTTTAGTGAAAAGAATGATTGGTAAGCAACGCCTGGCAAAGAGGTGATGGCATCACAGTCCAGCTTTGCATCCAGAGACCTCCCTGTTAGCAAGACATCAACTAGACCAAGAAGAGAGTGGAAGGGAAAATGGGGAGGGAAGAAGAGATGCTGCAGAACAATCTTTTTGTACACTAGGAATATGTATTACTCTCATTTGCTAATAAAAAAGCTGATTGGCTGTAGCTGGGCAGTAAGAGATTGAGCACAAGAGCCAAATTAGGAACAGAGTCAGGAAGTCATCAGGCAGGTGCAGAGGAAGCAAGATGAGAATGCTGTACAGAGAAAAGGTATCAAGCCATATGGTTAAATATACATAAGAATTATGGGTTAATTCAAGTGTAAGAACTAGTTAGTTATAAGCCTGAACTACCAGCCGAGCATCTAGAAGTAATATTAAGCTTCTGAGCATTAATTTGGGAACTAGTGGGCAGGAGAGAACCCTCTGGTTACAAATAGAAAAGGGGAAGGAGGGGAGGGAAGAACCAATGTCTGTTTTGATTGCCTTGCATCTGTGCTATACCATATTGTCAGGATAATCTCTGGCCTACCCATTCTTTCCAAGTATCAGTGTCAGGATAAGGTATTAAAGAAACCATAACATATACAGTGAACTGTCCTAGGCCTTCAAAAAGAATAGAGAAGAAGCATAGAGTCTGCCTCAGGAAGCCCAGATAACACTGGAATGGCTGGCATACATTCACAAGACAATCTGAGAGAGTGATGATTTAAATAAGAACAATCCCCATTGGCTCATATATTTGGATGGTTAGTCATTAGAGAGTGAAACTTTTTGATAGGATTAGAAGGATAAGAAGGTGTGGACTCATTGGAGAAAGTGTGTCACTGAGAGTGGGCTTTGAGGTTTCAAAAGCCCATGCTAGACTCAGGTTTTCTCTTTGCCAGTGGATCAAGATATAACGGTCTCAGATACTACTCTGATATCTGTCTGTATGCCTCCATGCTCCCCACCATGATGACAATGGACTAAGCCTCTGGAACTGTAAGCAGGCCTCCAATTAAGTGCTTCCTTTTATAATAGTTACCTCGGTCATGGTGTCTCTTCACAGCAATAGAACAGCAACAAAGACAGAGAGCAGCATGATAATGAAAAAAATTCTAAACTGTAGGATTTGAACAGAGCTTTTGAAAATATTGCAATCTGGGTAACTTACAAACAACAAGAATGTGCTTCTCACAGTTCTAGAGTGTGAGAAGGCCACGACCTGAGGACCACAGATTCAACATCTGATGAGGGCTCATTTCTCACAGGCACCGACGTCTGGCTGTTACCCACCTGGCAGAAGGACAACTTTCACAAGTGGATTAAACCCACTCATGGGTGTCTCACCTTTATGATTTAATGCCCTCTTACTACGGTTTAGCTATGAACTGGCCCTTCCCTACCACCACCACAAAAGATTGTTGTGTTGGAGACATAATCATTGGGTTAATATATTGATCTATTCTTGAGTTTTTGACTTACTAGGAAATGACAGGGCTAGGAAGTCAAGCCTGCTTGGAGGAGGTAGGAAATGGGACATGTTTTAAAGGGTTATAGTCGGATCCTGGATTCTTCCTCTCTCTGCTTCCCAGTCCCACTAGATAAACAGATCTGTTCCACCACAACTACTCTGCCATGATGCATATCACAGGCCCGCAGTAATGGGATCAAGTATGGATAGAAACCGCAGAAGCTGAGGGAAAAAAAATGCAACTTGCCCACTTTAGAGTACTTCAGAGATTTGTCTGAACAACGAAAGGCCTGACTAACACACTTCCTAAAGCTCCATCTCTTAACACTGTAGCACCAAAGACCAGCTATCAACATACCAAACTGGGAGAGACATAGACACTCAGGTTGTGGAGGTAAGAAGCAGAGCTAAGACTAAGAGCTTTGGTATAAAGTGAAGCCTCTCCAGTTGCTATTGTTTTAAGTACACAAACAATGATCCCCTTGGGGGCCTGAAAAGACCAGGGCTTTTATGTATTTCAACTCATTTAATCAGCAATATTAACTAAGCACAGATTAAGTGTCTTATAATGTGGAAGAATAATGAGATCATTGGGAAAAGTCAGACATGGCTTCTGCTGTCAAGCGAAATGCTACACAGGGCTTGGACTAGGGAAGAATCTATCTAGCTGTCTATCAATCATCTACCTATTCGTTTGTTTATAAATTATTTATATATTATTTATATGAATAAATAATATTTATCTGTCTATTTATATATTATTATCTGCTTGTCTATATATCATTATTTTCATTATTTATTATATTTCATTATTTCATCCAATCAATCAATCAATCTATCTATCTACCTATCTATCTATCCATCCACATATCTAACTATCTTCACTGGTAGCAAGTCAAAGCCAGGGCTTGTGAATGCTACTCAAGTGTTCTACCACTGAGCTGTACTTCCAGTCCTTTTTTTTAAGTTGTTTCCAGAATGTAGCCCAGGATGTCTTTGAACTTTCTGTGTAACCTGCTCTGGCCTCAAAGTTCCTATCTTTCTGCTTCTGCCTTCTGAAAGCTTGGATTACAGGTCTATGCTACTATCCCAGCTCTAAAGCTTGGTTTTAGACCATACAGATTTGAGATAGAATCTTGACCTTTCCCCTCACACTCAGAGCATGGTCAAATCACAACTTCTTTGGTTCTATTGGTCCATCTACAAAAAGCACACAAAAGTCTTTGAGGGTGTTTGAGCTATTAATAGCTCAAACCAGCATACATTAGCACTCACAGTCTCTCTATCTCTCTCTCTCTCTCTCTCCCTCTATCTATCTATCTATCTATCTATCTATCTATCTATCTATCTATCTATCTATCTATCTATCTATATCTGTCTCTCTTCCTCCTTTTCCCTTCCTTCCTTCATCCCCCCTTTCTCTCTCTTCTTACCTAATTCAGTTTCAAATACACAAACCTTTTTTACTTTCCATAGGACTTACTAATTTTTTTAAGTTTTACATTTAAAGAAGTATTGGAAAGATAGTATGGAATTCATATTCCCATATCCTATTTCTTCTATTATTAAGCTTTACAGTATATTAGTCATAATTAATGAATCAACATTGATTTAGTATTACTAACCAAGTCCCTACTTAGTTCAGATTCCATTAGTTGGTACTTAATGCCTTTTCCTCCTCCTCCTCCTCCTCCTCCTCTTCTTCTTTTGTTTGTTTGTTTAGGATCCAACTAGAAGATGTTGTTACAGTTATATGTTCCCCCGGGTGTTTCTTGGTTGTGACAATTCTCCTCACCCCTTCCTTGTCTTTGATCATATTGGCAGTTTCCATGAATACTGGTCAAGTATTTATGCACTGTCTTTCCATTGTGATTTGCTTGGTGCTTTTCTCATGATCAGAATCGTTATGGGTTTGGGGGAGGCCAATCATGGTGATGAAGAGCCATTCCCATGCCTTGGTATGCTCACTACTGACATGACTTTATCCCGATTGACCTGGAATTGGATCGTCTAACTAGTTTTCCTAGGTTTCCCTCCTGTGAAACTCTTTCTCCCTTCTCACATTAATTATTCTTTCTTAGTAGCTAGTAAAAGAAAGACCAACAAGAAAGGCAAACTCCATAAGGCAATGCATTGGAAAATCAAAACAATGGAAGCCAATAAATACAAGAAAGAAAGATCTGCAGAGCTATTGGGATCAGCCTAAACTCCCTGGCAGAGGACTTCAAAAAACCAAGGTATTCATGAGGAAGTAACTGGTATTAATAAATTTTGATTGCTGGACCTTGATGCTTTGATAGTTGGCCCTTGGTGATCAGTCTCAAGAATGAGTCAGGCATACCAAAGTGGTCAAATAAAGGAATAGATTTTGGTGACACGCTTTAGGAATATTATCTAATGGTTTAGCAAGGGAGAAGGAAGAGGAAAAGGCAAAACCAGCCGGTGCCATGTTGGCCATGCTTGGACTGCTAGAGCCCTTCAGGGTGGGTGTATTGTGCTTCAGAAAAAATGATAAAATCATCTTCTTTGAAATTTTCTCTTTGAGTCTTGTCACTGTACAAGGGAGCAGAGTCGAAACCAGATTCAATGAGGAGAACAAAGAGATTTCTGCAGGCCTCCGGGAATGATTCTACATGAAGCCTGCAGTCTATCTCTGCCTCTTGCAAAGCAGGGAGATGATCAAAGCACAAAGATCTCACAGCAGCAAAGACAAGTAAGATCCAGCCATTGCATGCATAGCCACATACCCCAGCACACATACATGTGGGTGTAGGTGTTTAACCTGGGCCCATATCCAGCATGTCCCATGGTTTTATGGACATGTCCATGTCGCCTCTCAGTATATAGATGCCTGTGAATCTAGGGACAAGGATGCATGTGTGTTGCATAAGGAACAGTTTACTAAAGCTGACACCCCAATCTTGAAGACCCCTGCAAGCTGCCAGATGAGCTATTGGCACCCACTTTCCTTACTGGATCAGCCCCCACCCCTCCACTGCTGGAGTGTGTGAACTGATTAATCTTCATTTCCTCCATTTCCCCCTTCATCAGTTGCTTGGCTACCCCCAGATGGGCCAAGCTTGGGGATTGGACTACAGTACTGGCTTTTCTCGAGGGAAGTTGCTGAAGAGAAATCCAGTAAATACTTAATCTCTGACTGGCTGGAAGTGCTGTTAACCAGTTTATGAGGAGAAAATAAACCACATGTGGTTTCTGAGAACTAAGTTTCTAGTTCATTTCCCTTGGCATGGGAGGGGGCAGGAGGATGGCCAGAGGGTGGGAGATGTTGATTTGAAAATGAGAAACCATCCCCCTTTCGCTTGTCCTGTCATCCAGAAGGGGACTCTTGCAGTGTCTAAGGTGAAAGATGTAGGTAGTCCTTGGCCTGGCAGGAAAAAAGGAGGGACCCTGACAAGGGATCTTCACTATACACTAAGGCAACTACAAGCTGAGAGGGAAGGGGATGGCTGGTGATTTGGAGTCACTGAGAGCTGAATTCTAATCTCAGCTCTCTATCTCTCTATCTCTCTGTCTTTGTCTCTGTCTCTGTCTCTTTCCGTGTCTCTGTCTGTCTCTGTCTCTCTCTCTCTGTGTCTCTGTCTCTGTCTCTACTTTGGAGATTCTAGCCACCTTCAATAGGACCCCTGAAAATCGAGTCCTTTAATTCATGGTAGGTGGTACAACAGAGTAATTAAGAGAACAACTCCTGGAACCAACCCATCTAGACTTGATTAAAACTCTGCTTGTCGGAAGGTGGCAGTCAGGGGGAAGTGGCATGCCCTTTCTGTGCTTCAGTTTTGTCTTCCGGAAAATGCCTAGCACATATAATCACTTAATAAATGCTACGTATTTATTATGTGCAAAATAATAAATTGCATACCCTGCAATGAAACCAGCCTTAGAAAATAAAGAATGGTAGCTATTTACACTCAGAACACGAGTACTCCAGATTTCTTTCAGAAGGCAGAGTCTACAATCAGCGTGTCCTTGTGTTAAATAATGGCCAGCATTTAATGAAATTGTTTAAGACTGTTTATTTAACCCACAAAGCTATCCTGCCAGGTTAATATGCATTGAGTTTAGAGGTATATTGACTCTCATCTTCTGGGCTTTGGCCAATACAGACCAAGAGTCACAGCAGGTCAGGATTTCACTGCACTGGGTTTAGACCTGTGATCAAGATGAGGTCTCTTGTTGGTCCATCTCCTGCAGAGAAGGTGATTCTCACAGGGTTTTCTTCTGAAAGAGGACTTTCCAGTCCTGCAAAAGCTGGCAGACCCTGGGCAAAGGAAAAGGTGCCCCCTTGCGTGAATGCAGAGGAAAGAGAAGAAGTTTGGGTTTTTTTCTTGCTTCCGAGAAAACGGAACTAAAAGGAAAAAGCTTGGTGACACATGAACAGGAATAACAAGAAATAAGGGTATATTTCCAATCCTGTCCCCTCCTGGAGAAACACACGAGCCAGCAGTCCGTGCCTGCCATCGTGTCATGGCTACTTTCCGTGAGTGTGGAGAATGATATAGAGGGGCAAAGAGGGCCTAAGGGACCTGTACGAAACTTGAAGTTTCAAACCCAATTTCTGGGCACACACACCTTGCATACCTCACATCCTGCAACAGCCCAGGCACACGGGCTGTCCTGCTTTTCCACTGGGCCACAGCCCTTCTCTGCACACCACTCTGTCAGGAAGTGACGCCTTCAGACAGTGATGATTAACCACCCGAACGGGCGGCCCAGATAGTAAGTGCGGCAGGCTTAAAAATAGCCCTGAAAGCCCTTGATGCATGCAGAAAGGGCAGAATGACACTCTGCGTACCTCAACGAGGAAGGCACAAGTAGCGCAAATGCTGAACCAGATGACCTTTCCCCGTGCTGCCGGCGCAGGCTGTAAGAACTGCAGGCAACAGGGAGGAGCGCAGGGCCGCAGAGAGGCCTCTGCCTAAGTACATCTGACAAGAGGCCATTGGCAGTGAGGTCTGCCCAGACGCGGATGGAGACAGGGGTGGGGATGGGGGCGTTTCAGAGGGAATGTTTGTAATGAAGTGACGGAGCCTTATGAAGGAAAAGCTGCCGATATGAGCAGATAGCTATTGCGATGGGGGAAGAACACGGGAGGAAAGTGGAGCCAGTTCTGGGGAAACCAAACCAAAACACAAATGCATGAAAACCTCTGTGTTTCCACCTCTGCCCTGATGAAGGGTTAATATGGCTGCTGGGACCATTTACGCGTTAAGCTCCTCAGCACACAGGAGGGCTGGGGGTGGCTTGAAATCCATGTACTCGGAGTCAGGACCCCAGAGCTGAGAGTATGGCCAATGATATCAGTCAAGGGGACTCAAAACCAAGGAGGGGATGTAGGGGCAGTTCCTGGACTAGAAGAGCTAGGGAGAGTGGGAATGGAGGAAGATGTCCTGGGAAAACAGTTCATGCAGAGGAGGCACTGGGCACTCTGTGCAGTGATAACCAATATCCCATCACAGATCTTAAAATTTTGCTTTGAAGCAACATCAGTACATCCATTGAGAATGAATAAAGGAAATCCATAGGAATTGCTGCAATATGATTACCGTCTTCCATGAGTGCTGCAGGTAGGGTCCCCAAGAACTGGTGTTTTTCCTATGAAAACAGCTGCCAGCACCAGCTGACTACACTTGGAAGTTGCTGTTTGTTCGTATGTATCTCTTTCTCTGACTCTTAGCCTGCCCATCTCTCCTTATCTTAAGCACACAAACTCTTACAGATACAAACATCCTTCTTGTCTTTCCGGTAGTGACTAGGGACCTTCCCCATAGCTACTCTTCGCCATGGCAGGGGCATCTGTCCAGCTCTTTGGGAGCAGAAACCTGACACCTGGTATTCCCTCCTCCATTCTGGCTCCTCTGTATCCTAGCAATTTCACAGGTGAGAAATTTTCTCTGAGCCTATGTAAACAGACACCTGATTAAACTGGAGAACTTAGGAGATGAGCACCAATACAAAGATTTTCATATTTTTTATTGTAAATAGCCCAAATATTTGGTCCCATTTCCAGTTTAAATGGGCAAACCATAATATTGATGGCTTGCAACAGATGCAAGATGAATTGAGCGGCTCTACCAGCTAGCTGAACAACTTTTAATGGGGAATATATCGAAGCTATAAATTCCTGCAGACAGGATTGCTATGCAATAGCATAATATATCTTCTATTCAATCTTTTATACATTATGTTTTGTCCTGCATCCCCATGGATATATTTATGGATCTGGAGCTTTTCAGTGAAGACACGCCACGCACCTGCTCTTCTTCCCTTCTCTGCATTTCTACAGCTCCTGGAGATCAACCTCATTTATTCTTGTTCTTTATCAAAGAGCTGGAGTTTGTTCCTTGTCCTCAGGGCTGAGCTTCCTCTGTGAGAATGAGGCTTTGTGGCTCCAAACCTCTCTGGGTTGTTTTTGTCCACTAGGAGGCAGAGATGCCGGGAGAAATGAATGAATGGGCACTTACAACTAGGAATAAATGCTGCCACTGTGCTTGCTCCTTACATAATGGCTGGTGAACTCTGACCTCTAGCCCTATTATCATATCATAAGTATTATAACCTGCTAAGCCACAGTTCCTTTGCTACTGGCCTTGGGCTTTTCCCACTCATCAGAATGAGACTTGTAGTTAATTTTGCATTTCTGCCATTAAAGAATTGACAGAAGAGCCAGTTTGTTTTGGTTCACTGTTTCAGAGAGATATGACAGAGTCATGGCGGCCAGATATGTGGCAGAGACTCCTCACACCATGTTGAATGGAAGCCAGAATTGGGGGGGGGGGTGAATAGAACCTCGGAATCCTTCCTCTAATGATGTACTTTCACCTGCCAGACACCACTTCCTAAAGGCTCCACATCCTTTAAAATAGTGTCACCAGCCGGGACCAAGCACTCAAAGCATGAGCCTGTGGGGAACATACCAGATTCAAACCATATTGAAGACCTAGTAAATCTGAGTCCCCACCCCATGACTTGAATGGAAACAAAATACAATAAACAGCAACAGGAGAGAGCAGCTGACTTATGGGAGCGTCTTTGAGATAACTGACCCTGGTCTGCCTCTCAGCTCGCCAGTTCTCAGCTGCTCGACATGCACTTTATTCAAAACCCCAGTTTCTTCATCTAGAAAGACAAGGGTAATAGTATTTCCAGTGGTGTTCTGCTAAATATTTAATAGCCCTATTGTGTTTATTACCTTTGTTTTTAATGCATTTTATCTAATGGCCAGCTTATATAATTTTATTTTTAGTAACAGCTCTCTTTAACAAATAACCTACCCACCGGATTTCTTAAACTGGAACAATCAGCTTTTATAAGCTGGTAGGAGGCAGTTCTCACACAGCCCTAAGTCCCACAGAGCATGCTTATGAAGGCTGAATCACAGGAGGTTTAGCACATGTTACTGATGCCCAGTCCAGTGGAATCCTTTCTTTAGTTATGGCTGTAAACACTAACAATAACAAGACGAGTAAGGAGAAGGGCAGCATGTTTTAACTTGTGGATAAAGACTTAAAGATGAGTACAAAAATAAAGCCTTTTTTTGCAACCTAAAACTCATTTAGTATGACTCTTAATACATGTGAGAAGGGTTGTGATACACCTATCCACCCCCAAAAAGAGTGAGGAAAGGAGAGAGGGGAGACAGCGAGGGTATTGGGGCTGAGAGGTATTTTAGGCTTCCACAGGAGCCTGAAGAAGGAAAATTAGTGACCCTCCTTCTATTCTCTTGGGGTTCAGAGCATCACAAGGCACTGGGATTTCTATTATGTCTGCAGCATGGTTTGAATGTGGAACATTCCCCATAGTCATTGGTTACTGTTTCCAAATGTAGGCCTAAGGGTTGCATTCCAAAACTAAATAGAAGTAATCTTTGCATCACTTACCGTAACTGGTCCACTGTTTCCATCCTTCCATTTACAACGGCAGAAGCAGACTATGAACACATCTGCACAAACAGCTGTGCTTTTAGTTAGATCATTAAAGGATGGATGGCAAGGAAGATTAATGGAGCTCTCTCCTTCGGTGAAGTATGCTCCTGTTAACAACAACCTTGTTGGTTGTTGGAAGGGTGAGATAATCCATGTAAAATGGTTAACACAGTGTGTGTTTCCTGATGCCAGTGGAGTTTAGCTGAGCCTGGGGAAGCCTAAACTAACAATGTAGGTGGCTGGCGACTGTTTACAAACAATGACTGTCCAACAAGCTTTTACCTTCCCTGGATCGTGAGCCTCAGAGATTCCACCCAGTACTGTCTGGATTCCCGTGTCACTGCATCATCAATAAAAATAGGAGACCTTGGACCCAGTGACCCAAAGAACCATGGAGCCTACATTCATAAAGGGACCTTCTGAGGCTGGTTAATGCACCCCTACCACACTCTGCCAATTTCAAGCACTTTCAAGCCCACCAGAATCAGAGATTACCACTATCCTCCTTCCCCTACAGGCTGCTTTCCTTCCTTCCTTCCTTCCTTCCTTCCTTCCTTCCTTCCTTCCTTCCTTCCTTCCTTCCTTCCTTCCTTCCTTTCTTCCTTCCTTTCTTCCTTCCTTCCTTCTTTCCTTCCTTCCTTCTCCTTCTCTTCCTCATTTTTCTCCATCACAGGCCCAGGGAAGGAAATCAGGATCTGGAGACAGAGGCTCTACATCTCCTAGTAGCTCAGGTACTTACTAACCAGTGCCCTCAGCATGCTCAGTTGTAAATTGGGAACAAATCCTAACATAGGAATAATAGAAAGCAATTAAAAATGATTTATAAACTAATTCATATTCCACCTAGAATGGTGATTAGTATCTTTAGTCTAGTAACGTGTGGCCTGGGGAGCATTTGAGACCTATTATCTTGTGTGTGTGCAGCTCTAGGTAGAGACAGAGAACGGTGCTTTTGGGTGGTTGTGGAGAGCTTCTGGACTGGACTGAACGCTTCACTCTGGGCTGAAGCTGAAAGTACTTGGGAAAATAGGGTGAAACCAGATTATGAGTTCAGGCTTTACAGTGCAGGTAATGGGATATTTAGGAGCTTTGAGCAGAGGAATGACATGTAATTGAATTTGCTGAATCTTGTCAACTTGACTTGCTCTCCTGTCTCCATTACCTCCAGTAAATAGAGGCAGTTCTCAGGGCTTAACTTCCAGCCCTGCTCTCGCTCTCCCATGTAGATGTAACAGGATGGCGGATGAGAATGTCCAGGGTACTCCAGAGTTAATAACCAGGACCCCCATAAGGTAATAAAGTGCTGTAACTGAAGACTGTTACTGGGCCACTGACATTTAGAGGGCAGGGCAGGCATGACAGATGATCTCTAGTCAGTGGGACAGTCCCACACAAAGGAGCATTACCCTATGCTTTGCCTGATTTACGCCGTGGAGTCACTAAAGTAGAATGTGCAGCTCATCTATATCCTTGTTTTTACACCAGAACAGCTCGTTCTTCATCTTGAGCTGTTATTTCTGTTTCATGTGAGGTCATTCTGTACTGTTTCTTCTCCTGCTGAAGAGCTTAATTATTATCCTGATAATTTTGCATTTTAGCAGCCACCTAAGTCTTCCTGCCATCATTGCCTTCCTTTTTCATGTGGAATCATTTACATATTATATGCTTATATACATACACACATTTTATATATTAATGTTGTAGGTATGTAAATTCATATAATTTTAGATCCATTTTTAAATTTCAAAGTTATTAAATATGAAATTGGGTGTTTCTCTAACCACAGTACCCAATCCTAATTTCACCCCACCCTTAAAGTATCTCCTGTAAGGTATTTTATGTGTACCCTTCTACAGGTGTGTGAGAGAGAGAGTCTTCATTTTTCTCACACAAATGCTTGCATATTCCATACAACATGTTACAGAAACATTCCTCAATCAGTACCTGGAATGTTTTACACCCTTCTGAAAGAATACTGCTCATTCTACTGTAGCATGATCACCATTATTTACCAGCTTCTGTTGATGGACATCTCCTCAGCATATGCAATAAAATGTTTAATAGCCAGATGCAAATAATGTCCTGCATTGGCACAAATGTGGCTGCAGAACATATTCTAGAACAGGAATTAATAAACTAAAGGATATGTGCATTTAATGCAGATAAGGGATATCTGATTTCAATTCCCATCAACAACAAGTTGGGAAGCTCTTTCATTCACAGCTTGCCATTGAGATTTGAATACAAGATGACTCTCACATGCTCTTGGTCACAGCTTGGTTCTGATTGGTGGCATTGCCTTAGGAGGTTCTGGAAAGTATAGGACATGGAGCCTAGCTTGAGGAGTAGGTCAGGTCACTCGCATGTTCTCAGGTGTCGTAGCTTGTCCTGAGCTCCTTTCTCTGTCACCCGGCATCGCATCTGCCATGAGTGAATAGTCTCTGCCATGTGTTCCTGCAGCTGCGGTGTTCTGCCTCATTGTGGCTCCTGGAGGCGCAGAGCTCAGACAGGCTGAAGCCTCTGAAGCCGTGAGTGAAATAGAGGCTTCTTCCTTTTAACTTGCTTTTCTCGGGTGTTTGGTTACAGTAGTGACAAAACCAATCCACTTGCCTAGCAGATTGCATCGACTTTTGTATTTTAGTCAATATAAACATCTTGTAATAACTGTGAGAATCAGTGTATTTTACTACTTAGTTTTCATTTTTATTTCATTTTTTCTTCACATCTTTCTCTCATATTTCATTTGGACTACTAGACTTTCTCCCTTCTTGGTGTTTTGGCACACATAATATATATGATGTGTTGCAAACATTATGTCTTAAGTCATCTACTTCCTACTTTATTCATTATGCTTTCTGTGAAGAAATTTCATATATAGTCCAAATTCCACTAATTCCACTCATTTGTTTTCCTTTGACTTCCCCCTTCTTCCTCCTCCTTTTCCTCTTCTCTGCCCTCTTTTTGGTCTCTTCCTTTACTTTCCTTTACTTTCTCCTCCTCCTCCTCCTCCTCCTCCTCCTCCTCCTCCTCCTCCTCCTCCTCATGTTCCTCCTTCTCCTTCCCTGTTGCCAAGTTACTGAGTTTTTAAATGAAACTATCAAACACCTTTCTTATTCTGGTGTGATCAATAATAATGATAGAAAATTCCTATGAATTATTTGGATATCATTCTGGTACATTTGTGGTTCTTTAGCAATTTATTTTAGATTAGAAGATGATTTAGACATTGGGATTCATTGTTTTCTGAATAACTACACAGTTTCTCTAAAATTTGTTGAAAAGGTTACTTTAATTTATTTTAAATGAACCTGTAGCAAAAAAGAAGGGAATCATAGGATATCAGGTAAAGTAAGGATCTGAACTCTGACATGAGATGGCAGGGGTTGAAATGTCAGATTAGAATAGAAGTTCCCCGTACATCCTCTATTGTTACAGACTCAGCATCCCCCATGCACTGTTGCTGTTGAACTTTCAACTCAAGCCAGCTAATCTTCCTCATTATCTAACTACATAGACTCCTTTGAGTGGACCTTTTCACTGTTTTTAAGTTCATATATCATGATTTTGGATGCCATTAGTCTCTGCCTGGTTATTTGTGTATGAAGTCTTCCATTATCTGAATGTTGTTTTCCATGAGCCTTCATACTAAATTCTCTTAGAGCCAGTAGCAGCTTGAAGTTGTTTCTCTTGGCTTTTCCTACTATTAAATTCATGCAACCTGTCATTACTAATAACGTCACCTCCTTTCCCTCCAATATTTATAGTTCTTATTTCTATCATATTTAATTACCTTATGGACTATCTCCACTAGTAGACTTTCTTATCTTGTTATTGACTTTAATGTGAATGTTTTGCCATCTTATAACATTATGCATAATCTTAGCTTAGAGCTAGAGGTAGAATTTTTTTTTTATCAAATTAAGGAAATATCTGTCTGATATATTACACTAACATTTTTATCATGAGTCAAGTTTGCATTTTATTCTAAATGCCTTCTTCATAGTCTTTCTATTTTCTATCCATAAATGTGAATCAGAGCTGACCAGATGACTCAGTGGTAAATGTACCTGCTACCACGCCTGACAACTCTCTGGTCATCCTGAACCCACAAAAGAGAGAACTGACTCCCACAAGTTGTCTCCAGTTTCTGCACACTTGCTATGCTACATACACAGCAAAACATAAATAGACTAAAAGATGTTGTAAACCATATTGTGTGTTGAATTCTTAGAGCTCTATATTGCTTACTACACGCTAGGCACTCTTCTAGTCTCTCTATATTAAAAATTAAACACACAAAAGTGGTTCCTGTCCTCCCGGAGCTTACATCTACAAGGATCATCTGTGATCACACAAAGAGATGTGTGCTAAGCTGTCAGTGGGACTACATGAATAGATCACTTCACACTGAGTGACCCTGGAATTTCTAAGTGGGTAAGTGTTCACAACAAAGATGAACAAAAACTTCTCAAATTATCCCAATCTGTCACCAGAGGACTTGCAAAGGGAATGTTACCAAAACCCTTGAAGGTAGTAATCAGAGGGAGAAAATTCATTTATATGCCCTGATAAGGTCAGTAAGTTCAATAAACTGCTGTTTTGTAGCATTGTATTAGAAATTCTGGAGGAAAATCAAAATTATAAAATAGTTAAGTGCTTCAAAATGTACAGCTCATATTGGAACAGGTCAGCATGGAGTCATTCATTGGGAAGTAGTTGGGAAACAGAACATGAAAATTGAGTTTCCCAAACAGTCTGTTGGAATCCCACTGTCTTACCCCTTTGAGACCCATCACCAGCATGCCCAAAGTCCCATTTCCCATCTTTTCTTTAGTAGTCTTTGACACCTATCAGGTAGAGCAGTCTCTGATAAGAAGCCATTTCTATTTCCCCCATGTTAGTTCTTTTCCCCTCTTAGGTACCAAGGGGCTCTCCTTAAATATATTTCTCATACCATAGTAATGCCTGAGATAGCTCACAGCATCATGGTACACAATATGCTCACACATTCCTTATTCTAGTCCTTTTGTTAGCTCAGCTACTGGCTCCAGGCTTGGCCACAGGACTCGCTTTGACGAGTGGGTGACCAGAAATGTTTTACAAGCAATGACGTTCAAAGTGCTGTGGAGCTAGGAAGATGGCTCTGTGGAGGAAGGGCTTGCCATGCACGCTTAGAGATCTGAGTTTGGATCCCTAGAACCTCTGTAAAGGCTGAGTGTGTGCGGCAGCCTTCCTGCAATTCCAGCCCTCAGGAGAAAGTGAAAAGGGTCTGCGGAGCAAGCAGGACAACTTAAGATGCAATTGAGAGACTTTCCTCAGTGAGTAAGGTATAAAGCAATTGTGGAAGATGCCAGCCTCCACTAGCATGAGCACACAGATTCACATATACCTGCTCACTTACCTGCCCACATAGATGCATATACTCATAAGCGCGCACACACACACACACACACACACACACACACACACACACACACACCGAACATTAGGGCTTTGTAGTATTTTGTTTAGAACCCAGAGACAGCCCTGCAAAGACTCCGACCTCCTGTATAACAAAAAGATGAAATGACTTAGAAGAGAGTTCCCTGCCTGAGGCCCATAAATCACCGAGTTTGCCAAAGCCTGACTTCGGAGTAAAGCCAGCCTATGGCACCAACTCCCAGACTAGCCACACCCACAGCAGAGCCACAGTGCACTAGAAGAAATTTGTGAAATACCAGAAATGAAACTGAGAGATGGTGTGTGATCCACCAAGCCCTGGCTGATGTATCTTCCTCCTTCTCCTCAGTCACAAACACAACACGGTGAAGGTCAAGTTTTTTTTTTTTTTAAGCTTATGTACAGAACACAAGGTCTATCATACTATGGGACACAGAGTGCCAGATTTACATGAAAACTCTGACATCAGAAGGAGGGATTCCGACTGTGCCCCAGCCCGAGCCGCGTCAGTCATCAAGCTCCCTCAGGGACAATCTGTTCCTGTGATAGCACTTATTACATTTGGGGGGCTGATTTGCATAAACGTCTTCTCCAGCACGCAGTGAGCTGAATGAAAGCGGGGAGGTCTTTGTGCTTACTCACCGCTGTGTCATTCAGTGCCTAGCACAGTAATGTGGCAGGCCATTGGCAAGTGTCTATTGAAAAAAATAAACCAACTCAGCTTGGCATTAAAGCATCCTGTGAAGGGGCCTGATGCGAGATGGATGGTATTAGTCATCCATCTCCCTCATCCACAGCCTTGTAGCCTCTCTTGTCTCCTTAGGTTGTCAGTAGGAATGCTACTCTAGAGCAAAGACGCACAGGAGATAGCTGAAGAGATAGCTGTTGCGAAATATTATTTTAAGGTGTGCTAAATTTGTTTACGCTGTGGAACTTTTGTTTAGTGATACTAAGATATGTTGCATTTTTTATGTTCCTTTTGTGTAATTCTGTGAAGCTGTGTTACTTTGTCTGTCTAAAACACCTGATGGTCTAATAAAGAGCTGCAAGGCCAATAGTGAGGCAGGAGAGAGAAACAGGTGGGGCTGACAGGCAGAGAGAATAAATAGAAGGAGAAATCTGGGGGGAAAGTGGAAAGAGCAAGAGAGAGAGGAGGGGGGATGCTAGGGGACAGCCACCCAGCTATCCAGCCAGCCACAGAGTAAGAGTAAGATTTACAGAAGTAAGAGAATGGTAAAAACCCAGAGGCATGAAGATAAACAGGAAATTTTAAGTTAAGAAAAGCTGGCAAGAAACAAGCCAAGCTAAGGCTGGGCATTTATAAGTAATTATTTGGGTGCTGGGTGGCAAGACCCCAAAAGAGCAAAAACAACCAACTACAGACAGTGAAGGAGCCAGACAGAGTTGCCATTTTCTGCTGAATCTAGGCTGATACTTGTACTTCAGGTGAATAATTCTTTCCACTGGGCACTCATTCCCAAAGCCATTGCTCAAGGAAAGAACATGTGAGCCTTGATCTGCTGTGTGCCCTGTTCTGCCAGCCATATTCCTCTGAGGTTCCTCCTTGCCTGTCTAATATAACAGCTCCTAAGGATATCAAAACTAATATGAAATTGTTTTCAAGAAATAAATTCAAAAGACCACCTTCAACTTACAAGTAGACTGTGCTCTCCACATTTATGTTTCAGAAGGCTGTGTGGAATAGAGTGCTACATTTTTCCATAGAAACCATATTAAAAATGATGGTTACATTCTCTGGCTCCCACTCAAAAGCCTATTTAAACCATAATGTAACTGAAATAACATATATTTGCAAAGAAAATCAGCAGGGGAAAAACTGTTACTATGCTAGTAATTAAAACAAAAAAAAAATAATTCTGTGGAATAAGAAGCAGTGGTTCTGACTCATCTCAAATCCACTTGAAGAAAAGTGGATTTAATTAGGAAAAAAAGGAGGCAGCAGAAAGGCTTTGGGGACATGAAAGGGCATCTTTCAGTCACCTAAATGGAAGCATTGCTCTCCCCTCCCAAGGTAAGCCTGCCCCCTTCTTTAGTACTGCACAATAAGTATGTGATTTGTGCTGCGCTGTGGTCCAAGTAAGATAAAGAGAGAGAAGATTCATCTGGTCATGAATTTGAAAGATAATAAAGGTGTAAGAAAGCGACTAGTCACCTTGGGAACATCTAAGGGGTGTTTTCAAGGCTCCTTAAGCCCCACCCTAGGTTGTTATCCTGTTTCTTCATTTCTTCCACCACAACCTGCTAGAAGGTTTTCTTCCATTTTATGAATGGGAATACTGAGGCTGGATAGGAAACGACCTTGCCAAGAGGTTCAGTGATGTATGCAGGGATCTGTGGTAGGGTTGTGAAATTCTAAAGCCCATTACTTCTCCTTGGCGGCAAATAAAGAGATTTAAAGCACTGTTTATAAGAGAGGGTAAGGAGGCCACTAGAGGGCCTAGGAGGAGCTGGAGAACACTGGCTCCCAAGGACACCTGGTCTTGAACTGTGGTTAAAAAAACTGCAGTCTTGTGGTGAAAAATACTCAGTGGAACACTTGAGCTATTAGAAGCCAGTGCTCAGAACTGTAGGAAGAGCCAATACAGATGTGAGGAACCCTTCATTGACCAGTTAGACTGCTCTCAAAATATACTGATCCTAGTGTCTACCAACATTTCTTTCTCTTCTGAAGATTGAAGAGTCCAAGGTCCCATTGCTTGCAGGGTGGGTGACTGTTGAGAAACTTCTCTTCAGCTTTGTAAATGACATCTTCTTGTCTTTACATGAGAGGTGGATCAAAAAAGCTTGCCCTTCCTGTCCTGCAATTATGTCAGCCTCATTCATGAAGTTTTCACACCCATGACCTACTGACCTCCCAAAGGCCCATCACATTATAGCATCCGTTGAACATTGAGCTGCAACACATATGTTTGAGGACATAAACTTTCAGGCACAGCAGTGTTACTGGGGTAGGAGTGGCTCTCATCTTTTAGGAACTATAGCCTAAAATGAACAATCCACAGTATGATTAAAGAGCCATAAGGAGCCAAGGGAGAGACCAATCAGAACATGACAGGAGAGAAGTTAATAAATATATAAAGCAAAATTAATCACAGAAGATAGATGCTGAGTGGGAAATGCACCTTGTGAGGAGCTCTTTTTCCTTGGGTAAACAAACCCAGAGATTGCAGAGGGAAGAAAAGAAACTTTGCAAATTACCATTTCCTCTCATGTTGATCAACCCAGGGGTTCTTGCTCATAAAATTAAAAGAAATAAAATTACACTGGAACTAGCTCCCTTGGGCTCCTGGGAAGTCCTTGGGCTCCTGGAGAGTGCCTGCACTGTCAGGAGAGGGCTGTAGGCATGGGAATGTACCCTCCTTCCATTGCGTGGCTACACTTCTTCCACGGCTACCATTTGATGTTGGAGTTACATGTTCTGAAAGGGTAGCAACAGTTCCCAGAGGGCAAAGAGCCAGTTTCCTGGGGACCATGCACTTTGACTCTGGGCATAGCCCCATGATGAGGGCAGCTCTTTCTTCCTCCAGGGCCGTATAACTCCCACTCAGCTCATCCAGCATGAATACTGCCATCTGCTCTGTCTCAATAGCACAGGAGTGCTACTGGATATGCAGATGTCCCAGTGTGGTGCCTCCCCTAGAGGAATCCATGACCCAATTGCAGTGAAAAGGCCAACACTGGAAGCAAACAGAGAACAATTTTCAGGCAAATTCTATGAGCATTCTACTGAATTCTACAGCTTGCATCATTTCCCTCTCTCTTCCCTTGAATTGTCATTGAGAACCACGTGCTTTAAGGCAGTATATATTCACTTCTGAGCCTCAGTGACTTTCCTGTCTGGAAAATAGCATAAGTACAGAACCAGGGAGGACAGTTAAACCTAGCTCTTAAGGTCTTCAGTCTAATGCTCTCCCAACTGAGCAGTTTCAGGGAAGGCTAAGTCTAGCTCTTAATTGCACAAGTTCACTTTGTAAGCAAATCATTCATTCATTTCTAAGTGATTTTTATTAGCAACTCTAATTGATGAGCCAAGGTTATAACATCAATGGAACAGAACTGAACTTTGGGCCATTCCGGATGCCAAATTAAGTATGTTCTAGGAGGGAGAAAGCTGTGCTTTAACAACTAGGAAATGAGCATGGTCCTCCAAGAGGTCAGCCTCCTTTCTCCCTCCCTCTCAGACAAGCTCTTGCAGGCCTGGAGTGAGATCTTGTCATGCCTGCTTTCTGCTTTCCTTTATTATATTACTTCCCCCCTCCTCCCTTCTTCCTGACCCTTGCCCCTCCTTCTCTTCTTCCTCCTCCTCTTTCCTCTTTGCCCCCTCAGTCCCCCCAATCCCCTGCACCCCACAGGAATAGAAAAAGGAAACTTGGTTTCAGAAGTACAAACACTGAGTATCCAGGACTCACTAAGTGCCCGGAACTGGAAGAGTGCCTTATGAGCACCATGTATCTCATGATCTCTGCCCACCACCATTACTTCTCCTCCTCCACACTCATCCCCTTAAAGAAGAAGCAAGCTCTGAGATGCCAAGTCAGCTTGCCCAGTATCATTCACCTGATAAATGACAGAAATGAATATCAATCAACTCTGGCCTCTGAGGCCATACTCCTTTTAACACCAGGTACTTTCAAAGCCTTCCTTTCACTCACAAATGAGAAACAAGAACTGTGTGAATGAAAAGCTTCCATTACTCTACTCTAGCATCTCGCCTCTTGCCCCTTCTGGGACCTCCCCACCCTTTTGAATCCTGTACTCACAAAAGGTTTCCAAGCTTGCCCTCTCTCGTGCGTGTATATGTGTGTGTGTGTGTGTGTGTGTGTGTGTGTGTGTGTGTGTGTGTGTGTGTGTGTGTGTGTATGCTGGTGTGCAATGGAAACTGGCTCCTTGGTGGTCACTGGGGGTTTCTCAAAACAGGTACAGTATCTCTTGTGCTTCTTAGAGAAATGGACTAAAGTTCAGACACTTCTAAAAAGTGTCCTGAGTAATTCTGATCAGTTAAATGTGGGCACTGTTGTAAGCTCCTTGAAAATTCCCAGGTTGAATTATTCACTCCCAGTACCTCAATCTATGGCTCCATTAAGAAATCAATCCTTAAAAAGAGAATTATAGAGCTGGAGAGATGTCCCAATAATTAAGAGTGAGTTGAGTTCCCTACACCCATATTGGGCAGTTCACAAGTGCCTGTAACTTCAGCTCTAGGAAATCTAAAACTCTTTTCTGACTTCTATAGGCACTGTATTCATGTGTTCCCCCACACAGACCCACATATATACACATAATTAAAAATAATTTTTTAAAGATTAAAGAAGGGGGAATTATGTTCAAATGAAGTTATTGCAGTAGGCCCCAACACAATATGACTAATGTTCTCATAGGGAGAATTAAAGACATAGATGAAAATTTAGGCATAGGTGGGGACAGATGGTGTAAGGAACAAAACGACAATACCACCTACAGGCTGAGGAGAGGGGTCTCAGAAGAAATAAGCCCTTGAACTTATGCTTCCAGCCTCTAGAGTATAAAAACAGTACATTTGGGTTGTTTGGGCCATCCAATATGTGGCACTTCATTATTAAACCCCAAGGAACTAATGCAAATATTTTAAAGCTAATTCAACCTTCTCCTGCTAAAGATATAGAAACTGAGGTCTCACGAGATCAAAGGAGCTTTCGAAGGCCACTAAAGATTGAAGTAGGGTTGAAGGTCAAAACCACACACACTAACATATAGTTCAGAGTTCATCCAAGGACCTGTATTTTGTTTTTTGTTTTGTTTTTATGTTGTTTGTTTTGTTTTGTTTCTCTTTTATTTTTTTATTTAATTAACTTTTCTTTCATTTGTTTTACGTACCAACCTTAGTTTCCCCTCCCTACTCTCCTCCACCCCGCACTCCCATCTACTCCATCCCCATCCACTCCTGTTCAGTTTCCATTCAGAAAGGGGCAGGCCTCCCATGGGTTTGAACAAAGCATGGCACGCAGGACCAAGCTCCTCCCCCTGCATCAAGGCTGGGCAAGGTAATCCAGCATGGGGAACAGGTTCCTAAAAGTTAGCTAAGCTCCAGGGACAGGTCCTGATCTCATACTAGGAGCCTTACAAAGAGACCAAGCCTCACAACTGTCACACACATACAGAAGGTCAAGGTCGGTCCCATGCAGGCTCCCTAACTGTTGGCCAGGACCTGTATTAACTCTAAAGACCAGTAAACCCTCCCAGCGACAGTCTCCTTAAATCTTGCCCTAGGGGCTGATAGAATCAAATAATATCATATCCCTTGAGCATCTGGACTAACTTCCTGATGCCTCTACTCAGCACTGAGAGGGATCAGCTTTATACTGATGAACATCTCCCCTTTCTACTGAGCCTTGCCACATAGAGCAGAGAACAGCTCTGGAGTACAGCTTTTTCAAAAAGTATCTGATTGATTAGCTCGGAAACGATGGAGACAGAAGGTTTGCCTCCTTTAAAGAAACTTCCATAAGAAATGTGAGAGCCACTGATTCACTTAGGTAGAGGCTGAACTGTATTCACTATAGTATGCAAAGGGGGTTACTTCATATCCATCCTTTGGAAGTGTCTTCCTCCAATTACAGGACACAGGCCCAATTCTGTCACTAATTCTCTCTTGATCTTGAACCCATCTCTTAGATGACTCAAGCACTCATTCCTTGTATGTAGATGGGAGAAAAAAATAAAAACTTGTTCTATCTACCTCATAGAGGCACAGGGAATATCAAATAAGATAATGTATAAAAAAAAAGCACTTGGAAATGTGTGAAAATCTCATTCAAATAGGAAATACAACAAACCCTTCATCCTCAAAAAAAATATATGTGGATATCTGTTTGAAGGAGGCATCAGCAATCACAATAAGAGTATGAAACCTGACTGACAGGCAGCTTACATGAGTGGCTTCCAAATTTACAGATGGAATTTTGGCTTATACTGACAAGAACAGGAAATGTGGGATGTAGAGATGATGTTTGGTGCTCAGCCCCACTATGAATATGTGTGATTTTTTTTTTATACCAGACCCTAAGTCCCTCTGATGCTGTGTCTCTTCATGCCAAAGATGAGAATAATGATGTCTGCCTCCTCTTTCCAAAGATGTGACTATAACGATCAATTATATATAAATACCAAGTGTGGTATTGTGCCTAAATGATAACACTAATGCTACCTAAAAGGTAAAGTCACTAAGAGAAAAATTATAGGTCACAATGATTTTGGTTGAAGGAAATACAAGTTTAGTCAAAGTAGCTTTAGTATAAAGTGAGAGAGTATCATAAAGTAGGTATTCACCCATCTAAGAGGTAGACCAACTACAAGAGAAAGTTTAAGATCAGGAATGTCTGCAAGTGAAGACTTGGTGACTTTAAGAATCAAAGGAACAGAGCTAGGGAAATGGCTTCATCAGTGAAGCCTTAGCTGTGCGAGCAAGCGCGAGGGCCTGAGTTTGGATCCCCAGCACCCACAAAGGAAGACTGAGTATGGCGACATGGATCTGTAATCCACATGCTGGAGAGACAGAGCCACGAGGATCACTGCGGCTTGCTGGTAGCCATTCTTGCTGAATCAGTGAGTCCCAGCTTCAGTGAGAGACACTGATTGAAAGAACATGGTGGAAAATGATTCTGAAAAATCCGAGGTGATGAACTTTGGCTTATACATATGTACACACACGTTCATGTGTTTTGGTACTCCCATGTTCTTGTTCCTCTTTCCTTCCTTGCTACTAACAGAGGAAATGGACTTTGGAGTTCACAACAAACATCTTAGTTGCTTCTGAGAACTCACACAAGCCATTATTATTTTACAAGCAAGAACATGGAGGTAAGAAGAAGAGAGAAAGGACACACACACACACACACACACACACACACACACACACACACACACAAATCTACTTGAGGCTTCCCCAGCCCATTTTGACATATGTGGTGTCAGCTCACTCTAGCCCCGCTGCTAAAAGGGAAAATAAAGGCAAAATATTTTGACCACAGTTACTAATTGCTGTTATTTAGAAGACAATCAGACTCCATGTGAAGAGTGCATGACACCCTGGCGAGACACCCTGAAGCTTCCCCCTGTCCATTCAACCAGGAGATGACTTTTATGTATTATCATGAAAACCATGGGCAGAAAAGTTTCTGATATGAATGTAATTTGGATGGAAAAACACCAGGACAGGAGAAAAAGAACGGCTCGAATCTGGTTAATTTTGCCTCTCTCTCTCGGTTGGCCTTTGATCTTGCTGAACTGAACATTTCAAAAAGGAAACAGAGCAGAGATGAATTTTATGGCTTTGCAGGAAAACTGCTCTAGATACATTTTGCAACTGTAAATGACTGTGAGAAAACCACCATGATTGCAACAAAGTGCCACACAACCACACACAGAGCTGGTTCTGGAAATCAGAGTGAGAAGTCAAATGCCTGGTACCAACACTCACAGCACTGTTTGCAAATCAGTAGCATCCAGGAGGTATCAGCTAACTTGCCGTTCTCTGGCCTGGGGCCCCCAGCAACCCCTCAGCATGGCTCCAGGAGCTAGTGTTGGCCTCTTTGTACTCAATTTCAAAACCAGCCCACATGAACTCTTTCTGAACCAGGGAGGGTCCCAAGACCAGTGGCCCTAAACTGAGTTGTCTGTTCATGCCCATCCCTTCCCCTGCCTGGATCACAATATCTCCATGTAAAAAATGAGCAAGTACATCAGTAAATCGTAGGCTCTTTCAGCTTCCAATCTTATGAACATTGAGGGAACCACAGTGCAAACATTGGTAAACTGAGGCAGGCAGGTGAGGAGAAGCAGGTAATGACTAGAGCAATGTAGTTCCTTCAAAATTCTTCACTAAATAAGTGAATGTGTCTGAGATCTATCTCTCCAGCAATCTCTGGTTCATTCCCACAGAAGCAGCCAGACACCAAGCACTATCTGAATACTAAGTGAGAACTGGAATGCTCCCTCTCCTGATGCAGAAGGCATCCAAATACAGCCTGTTAAAGGCTTAGACTTCTGACTCAGGCAGATGGAGTTCAAGTCCAGATCATCAGCTTTCTGTCTAGGGTGTCTTCCTAAACTTTCTGACTTGTTAGTTTCCTGAGCCCTGCTAGAAAAATAGCAATATTTATTACATGGTTGTTAAAGAAATTGATATTACACACATAAAGCTCCTCACACAGTCTGGCTCATAGAGGCACTAAGAGATATGAGAAGCCAGGTTGGGTAGATAGTTCAGCTTGTAAAATGCTTGCCTGGCAAGCATGAGTTCAAGTCCAGAACTGATGTGAAAAAGTCGGTCGCAATGGCGAAAGCTCATAATCCTAGTACCAGGAGACAGGCAGACCCCCAGGCTCAGCTAGACTACTTGGCAAGCTTGACAGATGTCTGTGAAACAACAACCCAGGTTGTCTTCTAGCATTCAGTTTCCTACAAACACACACACACACACACACACACACAAACATACACACACACACTCACACAATTAAAAGTAAAACCATTTTGGCCCAAAACTGGTAGGAAATATAGTCTAGTGCTATATCAATTAATTCAAACCCAGAACAGAAGTGTTTGTGTGTGTGTGTGTGTGTGTGTGTGTGTGTATGTGTATACACTTGTGAGTGTATTCATGTACATGTATATATGTATATGTGTACATGCAAGTGTGTGTGCATGTATATTTGTATGCATATGTGTATTCATGTATATGCATGTGTGCATACTTGTGTGTATACATGTACACATGCACATTTGTGTGCATGTATATTGTGCGCACGCATAGTTGTGTGTTTACGTATATATGTATGTATATATGTGTATGTACGTATGCATGTGTGTGCATGTTTTGTGTATTTGTGTGCACATTTATATATGTATAGGTGTTCATGTGTGTATGTGTTTATGTGTGTGTGATTTGTGTGTAATTCAGTTGCAAAGAAAGGACACCTTGTTTTCTAAAACCAAAAGGGAGAAATGAGGTAGGAAGACTTTGCAGTTACGGTTTCCTTCTCTCGGTGCTTTTAGCAACCCAGGAAGAAGGGGCTACCTACAGACACTACCTGGGCATGTGACACAGAGTTCATCTTCATCAATGGAAGCGACACTACTTAAACCCTGGCGATTTTCATCTGGAGCTGAGAACGCAGTCATTTATATTCTGCACAGCATAACCAAAGAGCTTGTTATGCAAACACAGGCCACTGATTTGACAAATCTCCTGGAAACAGAATTAATGTCTGTGTTCTGTGCAAAGATGTAATTTATTTTAATATTTTAAAGAGATAATATCTGGCTGTCTATCTATATGTATTCAGAGAAGGAGCTATATACACACATAGATATATGTATATTTTAATAGAGTCAAACTTGAGGGCTGGGGCTGGGGAGTAGCTACACAGGAGGTCGAGGTGCTACAAGGGAAGGAACACCGATGATGAAAGCCAGTCTCTCTCCCTGGCCTGTTTCCTTTTCTACCCATGGCGATCATGTAAATATTATTTTTTTTTGTGAAAATGCTTTATTTATGGTGTTGGAGCAAGGAATGCTTTTCGTGGTAATTGAGGATTTTTTTAATGGCACTAACTTGAGTTCTACCCAACTACAGAAAAAGTTTTAATTGGGTGGAAGCTCCAGTGGTTATTTCCTAGCCATGGGATTCTCTTTCTTTAAAGGGAAATTTTTAGCACAGTGTTGGCCTGCTACAAGGAGTAGACTTGGGGGGAGCTGGGGTCCAGAGGTCAGTAGAATCCTGAGAACCATGCCAGAACGTAATAAGAATAACAATGTCTGGGGGCGGCGCTCCACAGGAACACATCATCACCATTTACCTGGGAAAAAGATGCATCCCTCTCTAGGGAAAGCACTCTGGATCCTGGCATGAGGCTCTCTCTCTCTCTTTCTCTCTCTCCTTTATATACTTCCAACTCCCATCTTCAGACAGTGACTTAAGAAATTAAACCACTCCATCCTGTCTCCCTGGGTCCTGAGTCTGATCACTTCCTCCTCCCTACTGTGAACCCTGTTGAGAGATACCTAATCAAACCTGCCACATCTGTTGTTGATTCTTAGCTAAGGGCCTAAACAAAAAAAATCAATGCTCCGTCGCCAAAGGGATGCAGTTTGCCGTTTTCCTTGTTAATGCCATGTCAGGAGATGTCATCGGGAAGCCAGGCTGCTTCAGAGAGTACCCATTTACATTTGGCAGCTGAGGCGGGGAGGAGGTTCCCAAGTGGAAGGAGCTGTTCATGGTGGACAAGAGACATCCTGAGCTCTGTCCTATCCTCCTGACAGGAGAAGCCAAAGGAAAAGGAACCAACAGGATGGCCCTCCCCACCACACAGTGGCATTGATAACAAAAGTGCTAGTCAACGTGCTATGCCAGATGCACTTCCATCTTGAATCTACATAATCTGTCCAGGTGCACTTAGGAAACAGCCTCGAGTTCCCCCACTTCATGCCATATAGCCTGACCTTAGGTACTTGTCTATTGTTCCATGGACCTCAGGCACGTCTTTGCTAACAGAATTCAGACATATACATAATTGACAGTTAGCAGAAGCTTATATCCCTCCAATGCCAGGTACTGCATGCCTTATCAATGACGAGGAAGGCCTGGAGTCCCCACCTGACCTGGTTCTGGTGGCTGCTGTGACCTTAGGCAGGTTGGTAAGAGCCCAAGGCCAGCCTGATCTGGTCCTCTGAGTCTTCACCACACTTGCCTCCTCTCTTGGATAAGGTGATGGTAATTGGCTCTTCCATTCTGCTCTTTCCATTCTCATTACCTCTGCTCATCAGTAATGCCTCCTCCACTCCGGTAACTCCTTCTTTACCAATCTCTCCAGCTTGCCTAGGAGGTGCTTAGGAGTAATGAGTGATTGATTTAGTTATATACTCAACACCCAGCTCAGCAAACAACCCTAGCCTCCATCAATAAGCATCAACAAATACAGGAATAAATTCAAAGAGGAAAGGAAATAAAGGCAGATGCATCCCCTGATGCCCCTGATTTTTTTTTCTGGGCATGGTGAATAGAGAGGAAGCCTGAACATATAAAACTGGCTGTACTTAAAATCTTTTGCTTCAGAATTTGTTAGCTCTTCCCTATGCTATTGAAAATCAGGTATATTAATTTAGACAAAGTAGAGGACCGGATTCTAAAACAATTTGAAACAAATCAATTAAAACCACGTGGAAGCAATCACTCCTTTGAATCCTTTTAAGCTAAGAAATGCAATTCATATGGTTGTGATTGTAAATACTGAAGATTAAAGGGGTTCTGGCTATGACTCTGTCCCTAGGATGTTAGTGTCCCGGGTTCTAACAGCTAGAAGATAGTTCACTATCTACAAAGAAAATCCCTACAGAAATCAACTCCACGCTGAGTTGAGGGGTATGATTAATAACTAAATAGTCCCATGCTCTCTGGAGTTGAAAGCGTTACTCTAATTCAACAGCATTCATGGGACCCATGGAAGCAGCCTAGGCAGCCACCATTCACATGCAGCCATGCAGCAATAGAAGGCCTGGAATCTTTGTTCAAATGGGTCATCTTTCCCATCCCACTGTCATCTACCTTAGAGCTATAAACCTCACATACAAGGGACCTGACACTACAGACATTCACCCAGAATAGAAGTAGAACTCCAAATTGGACCAGCAAGGCGCATTACTGAAGGCAGAGGCAAAGGAGGTAGGCAAGAGCCAGAACCAAATACATCTTAGCTGGAGGGAAGCACAGAGGAGATTTTTTTCTCAAAGCAACAAAGAAAAAAAATCCCCTTCAGGTTGAAAAGATGAGGTAGAATTTGCCATGCAAGAGGGCTTTCGAATAGACAGTTTTTATCTTGACAGTGGTGTCCTCTTAACATATATTTACTTTCTAATTACCCAGAGCTGTGTAATTAACCTGTCACCAGACAGCGCTTGCCACGCTAATGAATGGATAAGAATTCTGAGTATTAATAACCAGCCAGTGGAGGTGAGGCGATCTTTGCTCCGATGACTCACTTGACTCATCTTGTGCCTGGCTGTGTCTTCCTTGTGCCTGTATTTCCTCTGCTGAGGTGTCGACCAGAAAGACATTCCCATTTTTAATGTATGGGTAGGTCTAAGACCAGCTAGTACTGGAAACCGATTCCTTGGGTGGAGCAGAACTCACGAGGAAGGATTGAAGAAACTGTAGTTCAGACAGACCCTGGCATTCTCACCTGTGAGAGTCAATAGCAGAGAAGGATGAGTTCAACTGTGCAGCCAATGTGGGGGACCTAGAACTGGGCATAATTCTCCTAGGGAGACAAGAGTGCTGAGCAAAAACCCAGCATGATTGGACCACAGCCATGAAGCTGTTGCACATTAGCCTTATCATTTATTTTCTGGGCTTTTGGTGTGCTTGAGATTTTTTTTACTTTAATTTTAAATATTTTATTCTTTCACAGTGTCATACATGAAATTTAAGAAATTTGGTTGTCTCCCACCCTCCCCCCTTACCCCCTCTCATGTCCCCTCTTTCTCCCACTAAAATTTTTTTTAGTTTAGTTCGGTTTTTAAGATAAGTTGCCCTATCTTAGAACATGGAACTCATTGTGAAACGGAGAATAACATTGAAATTCTGGTCCTCCTGCATCCACCTCTCCCATGCTGAGATTACAGATGCGTACAACCATGCCTAATTTGTGTGGTGCTGGGGATTTGACCCAGGGCTTTGTGAACACTCTCTATGTCTTAGTCAGTGTTCTACTGTTGTGAAGAGACACCATGACCATAGCAACTCTTATAAAGGAAAGCACTGAATTGGGGCTTGCTTACAGTTTTAGAGGTTTAGTCCATTGTCATCATAGTGGGGAGCAAGACATTGGGAAGGCTATGATATGAGACACATACAAGGATCCAAGGCACACACTCAGTCACTACTATGCCAGCAAGAACTGATTCCCCATGGGCTACCACTATAGTCACCCTTCCTTTATGCTCTGGAACAGCTCAGGGAAGGGTATGGCAGAATACATAGACAGGTAGAATAGAAAACACTAGGGACCACAGGGAGAAGAAGGAAAGCAGACAAACTCAAACAGTCAACATAGATTCAGTCCTTTGTGTGTTCACAGTTTCAGTTAAAGGACATGGGTCTGGTGCAGACCACCTATCATGATTTAGGGCAGATGAATTCACTGCCCTAAACTTCTGCTCCCTCATCTGTCAAAGGAGCCAAGTCATGCCCGTGTTTATTGTCCATTATAAGGGTGCCATCAAATGAACCGTGGGCTGTTGCATTCATTTTTTACCATACATTGCTTAATCAGCATAAGCACCGCCACCCTCAGCCTTACCAGAGCTATTTTGTTTCAATACATACACACACATACACACTACACACACACACACACACACACACACACACACACACACACACACGGTACTTCAGGATATATTTAGATGCATATCACCCAGTGCATCAAAATGTGGGAGTACTCCCTGTATTCAACTGCATTCAACAGTTAATTACTAAGTTTCAAAGATGAATTCATTAGCATATATTTACTGCACAATGTGATGGATTTCCTAATGTCTTCATTCAACTGTATCACAAACTTTGACCATCCTCTGCTACCCCCTCCTGTTCCCCTCCTGCTAGTCCCTCCTTCCCAAGTAACCCTCCTTCTGTTTTTATGCCATATGTAAGATGTAGGTGCTATGTATGAGAAAAAGCATGCAGTATTTATCTTTCTGAGTCTGGTTTATCTTACTTAATATGATGATCTCATCTGCTACCCTTTTTTCTACAAATGACATCATTTTGTTCTTTTCAATGAAACTCTACTACGTATCTATACTACCCACCACATTGTTGTTTTAACTTTCTAGAAAAAAATAAGAAGGGACAGAATCATATAGAGAAATGCAGTGAAGAGGTTGGTGATATTTAATAATGTTAGCATTCTGTTTCTAGACATAGGATGTCTCCTCAGCAGAACTATCCCCTTGATGGCCAGTGAAATAAGGTTCCTACTTCATTGCCAGAACAGTGGAAATATCCTCTAGCACACTATCCAGGCGAAGCATTCCTATCTCTTTCATGAGAAATGTGGACAAATGCAAAAGTCAGAAGTGGGGATTGCCCAGCCCCAGTTCTGAAATGTGCTCAGGACCCTGGGACTCATTTGCTGTCTAGATGGCCCTTTCCAACACTGCAGCTGCCCTTCCAATCTTCCCACGTGAAGACAGTGGAATCCAGTGTATTCAGTTTCTGGTGAGTATGAGCACATTAGGAAGTTACCATGAAAGAGAAGCTGTGAGAAGGTCCTATAGGGATGAACCCCTAAAAGTAACTGTGTCAAAGGCATTCCACAGAGAGAGGAAAACCCTGAACAGATTGACTGACTGGCTGGTGCCCATCTCTAGGGACTTTCTACTAGCAGGCAAATGATGCAGGCTAGTTCCTGGGGCTTCTGTAGCTGTCCTGGCCCCCGAGAACTAAGATAGCCAGAAGAAGGCACGGGGCGGGGGAGAGGGGGGCTGTTGGTGCTAGAAGGAGGCTTGTTCTCCCACAGCTGTGATGGAGATCCTTCTCTGAAGTTCACTGAAGCTCTTCTGTTCCTGTCCTCACCGGGTATAGATTTCTCTTACCTCCTGTGGTCATTTGAATAGAATGGCCCTCTTAGGCTCCTATAGTTGAATGTTTGGTCCTTAGTTGGTGGAACTGTTAGAAAAAGATTAGGAGGCATGGCTTTGTTGAAGGAGATATGACGCTGTGGGTGGGCGTTGAGGTTTCAAAAGCCCAAGCCTTTCCCAGTCCCTCTTTACCTGGGGCGTATGGATCAGATGTAAGCTCGCAGACACTGCTTCAATGCCAGGCCTGCCTGCCTGCCGCCTGCCGCCATGCTCCCCACCATGATGGTCATGGACTCAGCCTCTGAAGCTCTGAGCAAGTCCTCGGTTAAACGTTTATTTTTATAAGTTGCCTTGGTCATAGTGTTTCTTCACAGCAGTAGAACAGTAACCAAGACACCCGCTTTTAGCTACCACATCATCATCCATGGCCACGGCATCCCATAAAGCTCCTGGTTTCCCAAAGCGTCCAGGTTCCCCTCCTCAGGCACTTCTTTTCTGACTCTCCTTCTGTTCCCTAAGACAGATCCCTTCTCTGCTAAGTCCAAATCCCTCTCAACTAGGTGTCACATCTGAAAGAGCTCTGATAAATTAATCCCTGCTAAAATGTCCCAGCAGAAACTGACAGTGCCTTAATGTGCTTTTAGCTTAATGCAGTTTAGACCCTCCCCAGGGTGTTTTCATGTCACGAGGGGATTCCTTACAAAACAGCAGATGGTCCTCCAAGAAGGAAACGAAGCTGTCTTGTGTACCATGCCAGAAGGGGTGAACATGAAGGCATGGTGGACTTTAAAGGTCACCCCATCTAGCTGAGGACCAATCAAACTCCTCAGATGTATGGTAAGAGATTATTCTGATGGGAACCCTATTTAAAGTCCTGGTAGATTAGGAAGAGAGGGGGAACTGATAGGTAGTAGCAGTGGGTTTCCTTTATTTAACGTTTAAGTTTATATGGTGCTCCAGGAGTAGACTGTAGGTAGGTTTTACACATTAGATAGAAAACAAACAAATCCTCATGACCTCTCTCTAGTGACTGCAAAACACTCCTCCTAGAGCAAGGAACCACATAGCAAATATCTTTCCTATAAGAGAGATATGGAGTCATTTAATCAAAAAATGCCCCTCACTTGAACACAGGTACAATTAGCACCTAATACTGGACAGGAAACCCTTAGATGGAGAAAGGCCAGCACTTGTCATGTACAAGTTCCCTGGGCATGGAGAGAAATAAAAATGCCATGGGGGTTACTGTTTGGGCAAAAGAGAGGAACAAAGGACCCAGACTCTAAGAAGAATAGAGACATTAATGAGTAAATACCAGGTGCCAGGGTGGACAGCAGGACATGCATTATGCATGTGCCCATCATCAGACAGCTCTCTTAATGCATTGCCCTTTCGGCTTCCAGGGTCAGCACAATCCCCTTTGATTACGAACAGTGAGCTATCTTCCTAGCCACCTGCTAAAAGGGGCTCCAGGTAGCTCAACTTTCCAAGGCAGCCTCAATTCCAAATGGGAATTTCATTATGATTATCTCTTGACTTTATGGTTGGGTATTAGCTAACCAGATTTTATAGTAATGGGTCCTCACTGTGGGTTCAGGAAAAAACGGTCAGTAAGCTTTCCTAGCCATATGGTGGGCTTGTTTCTTGGGCAGCACACAGTGTTTGCAAAGAAGGCCCATTCCCCCACCAACCTTTTCCTCCTCAACTACATTGTATAGAGGACAGAAATGTGGAAACACAATGTGTCCCACACTGCTACAACAGAAGCAAATGCACATAGGATCCCTGCTCTTCTCAGATTCTCCCTACTCTTCCCAGCCATTGCTCACCACTGAATGTCCCCCAAAGACTCGGGCTGAGGAAGTCCCTTCTCAGTGCATGCAGCCTCCCAGCTTCTTGCCCAAACTCATTAGATTCAACCCAAGTCCACATTCTCTGCAGTACCGTCCCTCCCTGTTTCCCCAGCAGGAGAATTGGAGGTGACCTTTAAATGTCGCTAGCAAATGCCAGCTGATGCTAACTGGCTGTACAGGCAGAGTTTTCCCCAAAGCTAGCTGGATGGCAAAACCCAGGCACAGGCATGGGAAGGCTGGCTTCTGAGGACAGATCAGTGCCCGAAGTGGGGGCCTGGCAGTGGGTTTCACCAGAAAACCCCAGTTTCCATGGCCAGATTTCTACTGCATTGGGATGTCATGTCTCTTATTAAAACAGTGAAGAGGAGTCCTTTACCCTTCATGACTCCTGGGAGTCAACCAGGGTCTCAAGCTTCTTTCAGAAATTCTGAAAAGCACAGACTTAACCTTGAGATATATTGGATTAACAAATGATAGGAGAGCATGAGTAATTCTCACAATAGCCTTGAAAGCCAGGAATCATTTCCAGGTTAAAGATTTGGACACACACATGCAAAGGAATTTATTGCATCATCTACCCAGATAATAAGAAGTCAATCCAAACTTCAGTAGAGTGCTGCCCAATTCCAGAGCAATTTTCAGTGGACCCTTCTACATCCTGAACTTTCCTTCTTCTCCATCCTGCCAGAGATATCTCTAACACCCCCTGGTGTTTTTCCCCAGTCTCTGATTTAGTTCAACAATTATTTACTCATCAATTAACATCCTCCTGCTCTGCTGCCTGAGGACTCTATTTCCCATTACCCAGCTTTATGTGTTTGCCAGAACAAATTGCCTAAAGGAAGAATAAGAGGGAAAAGAAAGCACCTTCTCTCAAGAGATACCCTATTAACAGGATATGGGCTATGGGGGACTTGCATCCTGCTCTTTCCTCTCCTAGAAAGTAGAAGCCTAGGACCTAGTATGGAATCCTAAAGAAGGCCCAGCAAGAGCAACAAAGAGGTAGCACAGAGGAGTTAAGGACTAGCACAGAGCCTGATAAACGTAATCCCTGGGGTCAGATTTTTGTCCAGTCCATCCTGTACTCCGTGTGTGCGTGTGTGTGTGTGTGTGTGTGTGTGTGTGTGTGTGTGTGTGTGTGTGTGTGTGTAGTATAGATTTTCATTGTGTGTATGTACATGTGGGTGTACATATATGTGAACATAAATATGCCCATGTAAACATGTCAAAAACAGAGGTGTTCTCTTCCGTTATTCTCTGCCTTATATTTTTCCTTTTTGAGACAATGTCTCTCACTGAATCTGGCACTTGGCAATTGGCTATTGGTTGCCCAGTAAGCCCCAGAACCCTTCTGTCTTCAGTTCCTTAGCACTAGAACTGGGGAATTGGGCTCTTTAAAACACTAGTGATAGAGACCCAAGTTCCAGTCTTCACGTTTGCATGGCAAGCGTGTTATCTCCTGAGCCATCTCCTAGCCTTCTATTCTGTGCCTTTTTTTAAGTGTCCAAGTGACTCAATGAGTGTCACACTACAATCAGTTGGTGACATTGTGGTGTGCTACAGAACTCCACTTCTCACCAGAAATATCACAAATAGGCACAAGAGAGTTCTCGAATGACCCAAGAAGAACACTGGGCTGTAATGTAGTTATCTCATCCTTGCCTGCTCTGAAAGAGTCTTAGCAAAACAAAAGAAATGTATAGCTCCTGAGGAAAGGAAAAGCACCCCATGAGGTGGATTAAAGCACTCCCCAGCACTCTGTGAGTCATCAGGCTCCTTTTAAGGATCATGAACCAAAGGAAGTTCTTATTATCAGATTCCTAACTTACAAATAATGACAGGAATCAGGACTGCACTCTGTGACTTCTCACATTGACCAGGTTTTATAAGTGGATTTTTCACACTCAGTTGTGTGTTTGTCCCTTTGTGAATAAAGTCATTTGTTCCTTAATCAGAGTCCAGTGACCTCTCATTGAGTATTTGGTCCTTTGAGAGAACTACAAGGTGAAAAATATTGCCCATGCCACCAAGAAACTCATAGTCCATCTTGCCATAGTGGTGCCAGGGACCTCGCACTCAGCTCAGTCTAGATACAGGGCACTGCCAACTCAGAAGCTCCCAGGATCTGCCAGAAGACAAAACTAAAACACATCCATGGAGCCACCCCTGTCATATCTACCTTTGACATCTGCTCACCAGCTTTGATTTTTTTCCCTTATAACATACAGATCCTGTATTAAGAAATTTCCTACGAACTTATCCTTACCAATATGCAGAGCTTGATACTAGAAAATCTCTCAAATTGAGGAGAAAAAAATAAAAAACATAAATAGGAAATATTTTTTATTTACATTATTTTTAAAACTATAATATAATGTATCCCTTCCCTCCCTCCAAATACTCCCATATATTTCTCCCTACCCTCCTTCAAATCCATGGCCTCTTTTTTCATTAATTGTTGTTACAATGCATATATATATACATTTATACATATACCTAAATAAAATCTGCTCAGTCTGTATAATGCTACTTGCAAGTGTGTTTTCAGAGCTGACCATTTGGTATTTGATAACCAGTTGGTGTGTTCTTCCCAGGAGAACACTAGTGATTCTGCTCTCAGTATTCCTTAGTTGTCTACAATTCTTTCTGTGGGATTGTGGCCTCATGGGTTTTTCCCCATCCACTTTGGCATGTCTATTGTTGTTGTCCTTGTTTAGCTTGTGTTTAGGCAGTCTTATTGGTCAGAATTCAGGGGTATCACTTCTTATATTACTAGCATATGGTATCACAGCAAACTCCCAGGTCCTCTGGTTCCTATAACCTTCTACGATGTTTGGGGGTAATATTTTGGTGAATGAATAGTAAGGGTTTTAGCAGAGTGTGGGAAAAACAAACTAGAGGGCCCTCAAGTCTCTGTTCATCATGAGCTACAAAGGTGAGTTTTTAAAAGCTTGTCCACACTCAAGTATTACTCTGGGAATTCTGATGCCCTGTACCTGGGCAAGCTACACACACAGTAAGTAGGGGAGGAAAGTGGCAGCATATCTTAAGATATGTTACAGAAGATTATCAGGTTCTGGTTCCACAAAATAAGACAGAAAGATTGGGTTTAAAAGTGGTTGGCATGGTTCCCATGATGACCCCATGGCTGTTTCTTCATGGTATAGCTATGTGAGTGACATTTTGTGCTTATTTCCCATCCCATCAGAGTGAGACCTGGAAACACACAAAGAGATTTAGTCTAGTTTTTCAAGGATGTAAGTCTATTACCCAGAAAGCATGCATGAATGGGGTAGCCAAGAGAAAAATAAAAGAATTGACCCTGAAAAAAGGAGGAGAAAGAAGAGGAAAAGAAGATTTTTAAAATGGGGAAAATGAGGGAGGAAATAGGAAACAGGAAGAGGAAAACAAAGACCAAAAGATATTCAACTTTGAGAGGGTTTGGCCCAAGAAGGCAATAACAAGTCAGGGCAGAATGAAAGAGCAAATCTCTCAGTCCATTGTCCTTGGACTGAGGTAAACAGTGGGAGGTAAAATAGTTAATAAGTGAGGTTTCAGAAAACTTTGAAGTGTAAGGAAAAAAGGTTTTATGTTAATTGAAAAATTTGCAAGTCCTTATCCCAGTGCTACATAACATGGAAGTGTACTTTGCCTAGATTCTGTAGAAAGAATTCAAGGATGCCAGCAGCAAGTACCTAAAACCGATCTTTAGGCTGATGACTCAATCAGAAAATATCCTGCCTTCTTGGTTATTAAAGGAGAAAGGTATAATCCATTTACTCATTCTAACCTGAAAGTGAAAATGAGAAAAGAAATAGGAATATACTTTACTTCTGGCAGTAGAGAATTCTCTACCCAATGTCTGTTTCTCCCCAATGATGATTTTATTTTATGTGTTTTTCTACCAAGGGACTTCCTTCCCATTCTTTGTCTACCAGTTAGTAGGTGAGGTTTGTCCTATCCCCAGAGTTGACAAAGCACTCGATCTGGCTCAAACCAATCAGCTCTGCACAGACACATGACCTCACTAAACCAATCTACAAGTCTAAGGGCTTCTATGGAGCCTCCAGGAGCATGGATATGTGGTAGCAGCTGCATCCCTGGAAAGTCCACCCAACATGGGTGAGAACTCATGAAAGCTGTATTCCCTAGAGCTCCCTACATGACTCACAGGCAGCTTGTCTCCCTCCAGTAACTGGTACCTCTTATATAATGTCAAGGAAGGCCAATCTAAGTCCTGTAAGTTTCAGGACCTCCCTGAGTCTTGTAAGTGGCATTTACTTCTGAGTCTTCACCAGCCTCCCTCTATAACATGAGATATTTGATTCAGAAGAAATAGTTACACCACACTGTCACTAGTATGCTAGACAGTATCTTACCTAATTCTCACAGGAAGAAAAGTAGGTCAAGAATTCTGATCTACAAGTGAGTCAGCACTGATGTGCACCTTATTCCCCCTATGTGGCTATGATCAAACCACCAAGCCTTCCTGGGTCTCCCTTTCCCCTTCTCTACACAGAGAATGGTGGCTTCCTCTCTATCATACATGGTTGGCTCCCATGATGGGGCTATACTGACATTATGTGGAAAACTAGAAATCTCTTCCTAAGGACGCTTCAGCATTAAGACTCTTGTAGGTAATAAACAAACAAACAAATAAATGAGTTGGTGGCATAATCACAGCTAAATTGGAAATGCTGGCATTATCCAGAACAAGCTATCTATGCAGAGAAGCTGAGAGCCCTCGCACGCACAAAATCATATTTCCCCAGGCATAGGATTAATTAAAACTATCAAGTGTTCCCAGCTTTTTGAAATTAACTTTGAAAGTGTTTGGTGTGAAGGGATAAAGAGGGGGGCGGGGAAGCAGCTGAAGGGAGGGGCTGCTGGGAGGGAGGCCTGCTGTCGAAGGAAAGCACAGGCCAGAGCTGAGTGTGTTCACCCTATTCTTAGGAGGAAAGGGAGGATGAAATACAATTATAAGGGTTCCATGGGAAAGGGTAGAAAGGCAGAAATAGCTTTGCACTCACTATGTCCCATCAGGTCACATCAAGTTGTCCCTTCTTGATGAACATGGACTCAGGGCTCAGATGAGAGGCCAAAGCAGGTGGAACACAGGTAGATAGACACTCTACTGTTTGCCTATGACTTGTTTCCTAAAGGGTTATGTGCTGGAGAATTGGTCCTCAATGTAATGGTATTGAAAGGTGGTGGAAACTTTCAGAGGTATGTGGTGATATTGTGTTTCCCAATATATTGTGCATCCTAATAAACTTATCTGGGGTCAGAGAACAGAACAGCCACTAGATATAGAGGCCAGGAAATTGTGGCACACACCTTTAATCTTAGCATTCCAAAAGCAGAGATCTGTCTGGATCTCTGTGAGTTCAAGGCCACACTGGAAACAGCCAGGCATGGTGACTCACACCTTTAATCCCAGGAAGTGATGGCAGGAAGCAGAAAGGTATATAAGGCATGAGGACCAGGAACTAGAGCCTGGTTAAGCTTCTAGGCTTTTGAGCAACAGTTCAGCGGAGATTCATTCTGGATGAGGACTCAGAAGCTTACAGTTTGAGGAAACAGGATCAGCTGAGGAATTGGCAAGGTGAGGTGGCTGTGGCTTGTTCTGCTTCTCTGATCTTCCAGCTTTCACCCCAATAACTGGCACTGGGTTTGATTTTATTAATAAGACCTTTTAAGATTCGTGCTACAGAGGTAAAGAGACAAATGGGAACACCGTCCTTGGAAGGAGTTAATACCCTAATCTGAAGAGCATCTTGGGTTTCATGGATAGATGCTCTCATCTGAGCTGCATCTTGGGTTTCATGGTGGTTACTGCAAGAGTTGGTGGTCACTATATAGGTTTAGCTTTCTCAACTTTCTCTTTGCTAGTGTGTGTGTGTGTGTGTGTGTGTGTGTGTGTGTGTGTTTGAGTGTATGAATGTATGTATGTGTATGTGTGGGGGTCGGTGCATACACACCCTCAGGAGCACATGTGTATATGTGGAAGCCAGAGATCAACCTTAGGTATCTTTCTCAGTTGCTAGACATGGTTTTTTGAGACAGGGTCTCTCGTGGAATCTGAAGTTTGTCAATTTGGCTAATTTAAATGGCCAGTCAGCCCAAAGGGACCATGTCTCTACTTCTCCAGCACTGGGATTCCGAGTGCATGCCACCACGTTCAGCTTTTGTTGTGTTTTGCTTTTGTTAGTATTGTTGCTTGTTTATTGGTTTGTATGTTTGAGTATCAAACTAAGGTTCTCATGCTTTCAAGACAAGGCAAGCATTTTACTAACTGAGCCATCTCCCCGGGCCTCTTGCTATCTCATTTGCTCCAAGGTTTCTCTCTTGCACAGGCCTCACCATGGGAAGCCATCCAGCATGAAATCCTCTCCAAAGACCAAGAAGAGCACCATGTTTCTGACCCTTCTGAACTGTGTGTTAAACAAATCTCTTTTCTTTACAAGTTTCCCAGTCTTAGGTATTTTGTAGTAGCAGCAGCAAACAGACTCAGACGAGAGAGAGAAGCCCTTAAAGGAAGACTTGATTGTACAGCCTTTCTCTCTCCCTGACTCTTGCTTTTGCTTTCACTTAGTATCTTCTCTTTCGGTCCTTTGTGAGTAAAACCATTACTGGCACTTCTCTGAGATATTGGACAGATGGTCACATTAGGAACAGAAGTAGCAGGGAAGGAGTCTGGAGTCTAGTTCTTACTCCACCGTTTTATTAACTCAGGGACCTCAGCTAAGCAATTCATTTCTTCCCGAAACTCTATCTCCTTATCTGGAAAGTGCCATAGAGGAGTGGACTTCCTTTGTCAGGAAGGACAAATGGTATGCTACAAGTAAATCAGAATACATGAGGTCTGCATAAAACCCAGAACTCCCAAGACAGCCTTTGCATCCCAAATTTACTCAGCCTCCTCTAAGCCTTGGTGGTGGTGGAACAAAGGACAGTCTTCTCATCCGGATTCCACTTGCTCATGGCAGGGAAATGCGTTTTCCTTGCGTTTTGCAGGCACCATGATACGAATTCACAAAAGCATAGCCAGTTTCCTTTTATGCTCAAAATCTCCTCCCAATCCCCACTCATCATCTACTTCTGCCCTCACCTCCTGCAGGTCTCAAAGGGAAGTGATTCGGATCCTTAGAACTGCCTCTGTCATCATCTCTCATCTCCAAATCTCAGGCATAGCCTGTAGATTCCACCTAGTGGAATTAAGGAGTCTGCTTTTCAACATATGCGAACTTCCTGCCTGCCTTTATAGCCACACTTGGGGTTTACCCAACATGATGATGTCTTTCTCTTTCATTCCTATTAGAATTAAAATTAGGGTCAACTTTGCCCCCTCTCCTTCATTCATTCATGTGCTTCAGGGTTAAGCCTCCTGTCCTTTTTCACGGGCATAAGTGGTTTAATTTGGTTGGTTGAAGCTTACTCTGGTAGTCCTTCTCTTGGTCATTGATTGGGCCCCTGAGCATATTAACTCTGACTAGTGAAAGATGAAGAAACATTTACTCATGTTTTCTGAAGAAAATGCTAGAAACCCTTTCCTGACCTTGGATGTCACAGGTAGGTGTGCCCAATTATGAGTCAGCTGGCAAGGATAAACTCTGGTGTGAGGATACATTGAAATAGCAATTGAACATTGGACACAGCCAAATCGCTGAGTTAGCTAGCTTGCGAGCCACCCTACCTTGGGACCACACACTATATGAGGTATTTTATTTTTAAGCTCATACAAATGGAAAGAATTTTTTTCTCCCTTGATCCCATAGTGTTTAGCAGATCACCAATTCCCACCCTTTTGCAGTCAGTTTCTTCAGTCTCTGGTTGTTACCTCATCACTGGGGAGTTGGAAACACTGCAGTAGGCTGATGCCATTGGATATTCTGATACAGCTGCTGAGAAGACAGTTACCAGGACCCATCCATCTGGGGCAGCTCTCAACAGCATCCTACACATTGTCAAAGTCCGTGTGGTCTCCACAGATGTAAATCTTCGCGGCCCTCCCAGCCAAGCTCTTCAAACCCATGGACAATGCATATGACCCCTCCATTGCATGTGGTAGGACTTGTGCTTTTTCCCTCATCAGCATGCTACTTCTACCGCAGCTAGTGACATGCCAAGATTTCCAGCTTGCTTGCTTGACCTTGATTCCCTCAAGCTTTGTGAGCCCCTGGAGTTGTTTACTGTTTCCTACATTCCCTGCCAACGACTGGAACAATGTTATTGTTGGCCATCCCAACTATTTGATGAGTTGGATGCTCCTCTCTGCCTGCTCAGTATATAAATCCTATTGAGGGGAGCTGCAGTTTGGCATGCTGGTGATGGTCACCACTGACAACCTTTTTTCTGCTTAGCTAACCCCTCCCCAGCTCCAGGCTCAGTAGCTAAACTCTTTCCACTCTACCTCTTCCAAATGACTACACAACATGGATAAGACCATCCTAGACTTTCCTACTAGAACTTGGAGTCAGCCCCTTGCTGCTGACTCCATCCATACCTCTAGATTGACTAATGTTTAGATTAAACAAAACTACTTAGCAATTTAGAATTTTCTTCTGACCTGGCTTTCTTTTGCATTCAGTTTGCTATTCAAAAGGAAATCTTAGCCTATACAAACACACACACACACACACACACACACACACACACACACACACACACACACCACATGAGTGTGTCCGTGTGCACACAATGTTTTCTCTCCATCCATTCCTTTTGCTTCATTTATTTAGCCTTCCCGCATTAAAGTCTAAATTATGAGGTGTTTTCATTCTAAAGGCTTTTCTGACTATTTTAAATCTGTTGATCCCTTCATTTCTTAGGACTACTGGTGGTAACATAATTTAAACTTCAATTTTATTATAATCTTACCAGAATGGTTTACGTAAGCATATGAATGTGTGTTTGTGTGTGTGTGTATGTGTGTGTGTGTGTAAAATCAAGATGTAAGCTCTTTGAATGCACTATTTACACCTTACATTCTTACTTCTCTCCCAGCATACTGCTCTTTGCATGACTATTACCCAAAGAAAGAAGAGCTGTGACTTAAATACATAAGATATTGTCTTTTCCCCAATGAACAGGTATTAGAATGTTCTGGAAGATGAGATGTAAAGGGGAAAGCAGATGAGCTTCTTGACAGAATGTCCAGAATCGTCATCTGAACTTCCAGATTACCCCCCACTGATACTTCTCTGAATCCCACACAATAGAACACAAAACCAGAGAAGTCACTCCAGGCAGAGGTAGTCTCATTCTCTCAGGGAGGATTCTATGCCAACAGCAAATGGCTGCCAGGCCCCCAGTTTAAGCCCCTAGCCACCATCATGTCACTTCTACTGCAAATCAGATGAGGAGCAGAGCCAACTTGCCTCTTGTTGGGTAGAAAACAGATGGCTGGACCAGAGAAAGCTGACGGAAGGAATTGCAAAACAAGTATCAATCAACC
The DNA here is from genome assembly GCF_049852395.1 of Peromyscus maniculatus bairdii. NCBI lineage: Eukaryota > Metazoa > Chordata > Mammalia > Rodentia > Cricetidae > Peromyscus > Peromyscus maniculatus. The sequence goes on along the minus strand of NC_134860.1, from coordinate 69,463,105 downwards.
CAAGCAACTCAGCATTAGCAAGCAGGCGCTGCAGCTCTGGGCAGGGTTCTCTGGTGGTGTTTTTAGCTGCTTTCTTAATTAAGGATTAGCTATGGAGCTCATCAGCCACCCTAAGTCCATGGTAAATATGCCAGGTGGTGTCTGAGAGCTTCTTCCTACCATGATGTCTCAGACGTGCTCAAGAAGAGCATGTTGGTGCCAGCCAAGGAGCTATGAACAGGCACACAATGGAGAAGTATTTAAAGGGACACTACCATCACCCCAGAGTGTATCCAATGGGCTGAGTCTCTAATCCAGCACACAGTATGTTGGTTCTGTTTGTGGAGTGAAACATCTAGTCTCTCTGACTAACTAGTTACAAATTATTTTAGAAGAAGGGAAGCTTTGGTATTCTCATAGCTTGTAATGTGATACTAGAAACACTGCCCAGTACTGTATTGTAATGTGGCCACCTTGATCCACAGTTTCATTTAGATATCGAAATGGTCCATATTATAGCACATTTTATCTATTTTGCATGTCTGTGGCTTCATCTTACGTCCATTTTAACACTTTATGCATTTTCCTTATTGTGTTTCCCATGCCCATAAAAAGACGTTATGGGAGGCAACCAAGACTTACATTAGAATCTTGTTTTTTCCCTTTAGGTACCTGGTAGCTGAATCATGAATGATCAGATCTCCCTTCCTCCTTGCTGATTTTAATAGATACTTAGAACTATAAGTGTGTACAAACTCCAAAAGTGATTCCACAAATCCTTGGGTTCTCCAATGCCACGTGCTCTATTGCTGATTTGTGCCAGGCACTGTGTGCTATGGGTCCCATTGGTTCACTGTGAGCTCCCATTTTGCAGTAAGAAAGAATCAGTGGTCAGATGTGAAAGCTGGAATACTCTTTTTACCTAGATTATTGACCTCTCCCTCTTGAGCTTCCCACTTAATATAATCCTAAGACGCTGATCCACTTTCCATCATGAAACTAGATGAGAACAATAATATGTCCAGTGCAGCATCAGACGCGAGTCGCTGCTCAATTTGTGGATGCTAATTTTTTTCAAGGTTTTTACTATAAGAATTAAAAGACCTCCTATTCATTTCTTTATGATTTGTATTTTCTTGAAAGCCTTTGGCCTGGATTTCGAAGAATGAAAGGGAAAAGAACAGAAAATAACAATCGTTTCAAATAGATAACCCACAGCAATGACCTCACAAATTTCATCCTAACTACTTGGATTTTAGCCCAAGTGTGTAATGAAAGTGACACCTGGATCACAATTTGCACCAGGCTTCTTGCTTTTAGGCCATTCTGCTTTGTTCACACCCTGTCATTATTCTCTCTTTTAAAGTGTGTAAGTGATAGTAATTGGCACATAACAAAGAGGAACTTGACAAGCAGGTGTGCTAAATCCCAAGATACATGTAGGGGTTGGGGATTATGTCCCAGAACAACAAACTCATAGTAAAACTTTAGAAGTGGCTCTGGGATGTAAAATGGACAAGGGTATAGAAACCCAAAACTCAGCAAGAATCACTCAGGGTGGAGTCCGTGGACAATGCCTTCATCACTTTTTCTGGCACTGTGGCAGAGTATACTGACAAAAGCAACTTCAGGGAGAAAGGGTTAATTTTGGCTCACAGTCTGAGAGTACATCATTGCAGGAGGCCATGGAAGTAGGAGGCTGGGTAATTTGGTCACCTTGCATTTGCTATCAAAGCAGAGAATGATGAATGCTGGAGTTCAGCGCACTTTCTCATTTTTACTCAGTTCTTGACCTAGCCCATGAGATGTTACCACCTATACAGTTAAGGTCGGCTGCCCCACCTCAATTTGCCTGATCTGGTTACGCCCCCCACAGCAATGCCTACAGACTAACGTAGTCTAAACACCCCTTCACAAGTGTGTTTGGAAGCTTATCTCCTAAGTAGTTCTAGATCAGTGGTTCTCAACATGTGGTCATGATTCCATTGGGGACAACATATCAGATATCCTGAATATCAGATATTTACATTACAATTTATAACAGTAGCAAAATAACAGCTATGAAATAACTGTAAAAATAATTTTATGGTTGGGGCACCACAACGTGAGGAACTGTATTAAAGAGACACAGCATTAGGAAGGTTGAGAACCATTGTTCTAGATCCTCTTAAATTAACCAGCACAGGAACCAAAGAGATCAAAGAAAATCAAGCAACAATTCCACCACCCCACCCATCACATACCACAAAATAGAGTTCTAGGATCAGGATGCTTTAACTTTCTCACTGAGAGCAGAAACCCAAGTGTATTTTGAGAATTTTTTATGGGACCATTGGATAAATTAGAAAAACAACTCAGATGTATCCTGACTCTTCTTGAGACAAGAGAAGAGACCCAGTGGGCTTGGAGGTCCAAGTAGAGGGACAGCTCATGTCATGGCAGTCAGAAATGCTAGGGGAACACAGGAGGCCTACCCAGGCTGGCATCCACACATCTAAGGTGCATCTCTGACTCTCATCCAGATTACCTTCCTGCATACATGCTATGAATCTGGAGTTTTGGCCAGCTCTCTGTGAGAGCTTGTGGGTGGACAAGCTTTGTTGCAAGAAGAGGACCCATGGTGTATAAAGAATGCACGGGGTACAGAGTGAGGAAACCCATGAACGGCAGTGTACATAGAGTTACTGAAGTATAGTCCTGGAAGGTTCAAGTCAAATGCCCCAGCTTATCTGAGCCCATGGTCCCAAGATTGCACCCTCTAGTGATTTGGAGACCATCTAACTGCTTTGATGGGGAAAATGCCCATAAACATTCTTAATACACCAGGATTTGAACATTTAGTAGAAAACAAATCCTTAGGAAGGGGTCAGTAAATACAGAAGTGTTCTTAAAGTCGGCCTGGCCTATGTTCCCTGCCTCCTCTTGAAAAGCTTGCCTTCCATTAAAAAGTCAGATTTGACTGTCATCCCAGTATCTGGTGAAGGAGCAAGCCATCCATAAAATACCTTGTCTTTGCATAATAATTTATGCTTTTGTAAGTGCTCTATCAACATTGGTCCGTTTCCAACTCATGACAACTCTGCAGAGCATGCAGAGTTGGAGAGGCAGTCACTTGGGATGTGACACCTGAGTTCAAACCCAAGCCCTGTCTCTCCTCAGATGATGATCTTGGGTGAATGGTTAACTTCCCAGAGCCCCTATATCCTCTACGGTGCTGGTTACTTTTGTGTCATGTGATAAAATTTGGGGTCATGGTTTTATTCAATCATGGTAAAAACATAGGGCAGAGAAATGCTTTCATGGCAGAGAGTGTTTATATCACAGTAGACCACAAAGCACAGAGCAAGGCAGGAAGGGAGGCCAGGATGATGTCAAAGAAAGGCTCACCATGTCAAGACTTACTTCCATGAGTGAGACTCCACCTCCTTAAGATTCTGCAGCCTCTGAAAATAGTGCCAAAAGCTAAGGAAGAAGCACTAAAACAATAAACTTGTGGGGAAGATCCTATACTCACTAAATCTAACAATGTGATAGGCACAGCACTAAGCCTAACACCTGTGAAGGACACAGCACTAACCCTAACACCTGTGATAGACACAGCACTAACCATAACATCTGTGATGATGGGCAAAGACTAACCCTAACATCTGTGATGGGTACAGCACTAACCCTAACACCTGTGATGATGGGCACAGCACTAACCCTAACACCTGTAATGGGCACAGCACTAACCTTAAAACCTGTGATGGACACAGCACTAACCCTAACATCTGTGATGGACACAGCACTAACCCTAACACCTGTGATGAACACAGCACTAACCCTAATATCTGTGATGGACACAGCACTAACCCTAACATCTGTGATGGGCACAGCACTAACCTTAACACCTGTGATGGACACAGCACTAACCCTAACACCTGTGAAAGACACAGCACTAACCCTAACACCTGTGAAAGACACAGCACTAACCCTAACACCTGTGATGGGCACAGCACTAACCCTAACACCTGTGATGGGCACAGCACTAACCCTAACATCTGTGATGGGCACAGCACTAACCCTAATACCTGTGATGGACACAGCACTAACCCTAATATCTGTGATGGACACAGCACTAACCCTAACATCTGTGATGGGCACAGCACTAACCCTAACACCTGTGATGGACACAGCACTAACCCTAACACCTGTGATGGGCACAGCACTAACCCTAACACCTGTGATGGGCACAGCACTAACCCCTGCATCTTTGGTTGTTTGCAAGGAAAGCAAATGAATTGACATATGAAACAGTTATGATAATATCTGATAGACATGAGGAACTGAAAACCACATTAGCTTCTGGTGTTACTGGTCCTGATTGAAAGCAGTCTCCTGGCATTTAGACTTACAATTACCCACTAAGAAGCCACCTAAACTCTGCCTCTTTTTCTTACTTACAAAAGGGATCTAAGCCCTCCCTCCCTCCCTCCAAGATTTTCTAACAGATGTAGGGAGGAATGCACTGTGGGATGCTTTTTAAGCAGCAATAGGATATGGATCATGAAGAATATCTCTCTCCTCATTACCCTCCAAACACAGATAGACCTGACACTACCATCCTGCTGCTCCTACTCTCAGGCATCTGGGAGAACAAGCACTATTTAGCAAAACCTAAAATGGAACTACTACCTGTGATTGACCACAAAGCCTTTGTATCCTTCACCCCCTCCAGGATAATCGAGTCCCAAGTGAAGGAAAAAGTGGGCAGAGGTTTCCGGGTAGCACCTGTCTATGGGGGTGGAGTGTCTGCACAGAGAAATGCACCAGAGCCCAGCAGTGTTCTGAGAAGCAGACCCATCAGCCAGTCTCCTCTGACAGCTACAAATTCCTCCAGCCCCGGAGTGTGTCACAACCTGTCAAAAGATCAGTTTGATGTTTACAGTCCAAGATGAGGAAGAGGGCAGTGAAGCAAAGCAGTCACAGTGACATCATCAGCCTTCTGCCAAGGAGCTGGTGAGGGACGAGAGAGAGAGAGAGAGAGAGAGAGAGAGAGAGAGAGAGAGAGAGAGAGAGAGAGAGAGAGAGAGAGAGAGAGAGAAGGGAGGCTGGTACCCGACACACCTTCTGCATTTTATCCTAAGTCTCCATCATGGCGTCTGCTATGAAAAGATGCTGAAAGAGAATCCGAGCCAAATTGACAATGCCATGTTTTACTCAAGCCCTGAAGCAGACACTGGGCAAGCCAAGAGGGAGAGAACTGAATTCTGAACAGTGTGAGGAGCAAAGGACATGGCTTCAGCTTTTCTGAAGAATATTTTTGAAGAGAGGGCAAGGAGACAAACTCTGACCCCTACCCCCTCTTCTCTGCACTGGTGCCTCTTTCCTCTTTCAAGTTTTCGAAAGCCCCACAAGATGCATTATTTGACAAAAAGTTTCTTCAATTATATTTATATGCATATGTATAAAGACAAAAGATCCATGATGACAGTGTTCTGCCCAAGATGGTCATCTCTCTGACACTACTACAAGGCCTCCCCATGACCCCTAACCTTCTCTTGTTCCTCTACTAGATATTTCTATAGCAAACATTTTAAGCCAGCTACTAGAAACACAAATTATTTTAAACACAGTTCAAGAAAAACACTACAGAACTTTCTGTATGGAGAATAGAAGGGCCAATCTGGCCTGAACTAGCTGTGGGTACATGCACAGGAAGGCAAAACTGTGTCCTCTAGTAATCATTTAGGGACAATCATTTTACCATCTTATGCCTATACATAATTGGCTGTGCATATGTTTTAATCAAATGCATTATGGGAAGAAGCATGCACAGTAGAGAAATGATTATATAACCGATCCATCAATCAAAATAGAGAACCACCCAAACTACACCCCTCCGTAACCGACCCCTCCTTTTCAGTCTAACTATTTTAAATATACATCTGTCTCAAATATTGAATGAGACATGCGTGTGCTATAAAAGCCATTTGTTGCTTATGTGAGATTCTAGTTTAACTTGAATCCCGTGTTTTTATTTGCTAAATTTGGCCACCCTCAGAGGATAACAGGTGGGACATGGAGGTGGAGTGGGAACAAGAAAAGAGAATAGGGAGAAATAGACAAGCAGCCATTTCCTTTGTGTGCAGCATTGGAGGCAGACGAAGCAACGGTTTCTAAAATGCCCAGGTGATTGGGCAACAGGAAAGGTCTGTGCATAGATAGCTCTCCCCAGGGTTATCCATTAGGGCACTTTGCTGAGGTAGCACTGTCACCAAGGATGACAATCCCAACCTCTCCTTACTTATTTTAATACTCAATATAACTATCCCAAACCATTTAATACTCTGCAGTAGGATGCTCACATTTCCATTGTACAGAGGTTCAGAAGGGTTAACGGACTGGCCCAGCCGGGCAGCGGTGGTGGCGCATGCCTTTAATCCCAGCACTCAGGAGCCAGAGCCAGGAGGATCTCCATGAGTTTGAGGCCAGCCTGGTCTACAGAGCAAGATCCAGGACAGTCACCAAAACTACAGAGAGAAACCCTGTCTCAAAACAACAACAACAAATGACTGGCCCAAAGTCACATAATTTTGACAGATTCAAGATTATAGGCCAAGTATGACTGGACCCCAAACTTCTCTGGGATTCCATTCCCAGGCTCACCCAGAACAAGCCAGCTTCCTCCCAGGATCATGTTCAGTGTTAAGCCAACAGAACTTTATGTGGGCATGGAAATACTTGACATCTCATTGTCCCATATGATAGTTTGGTGTCCCTGCAGATACCGGGCACTTGAAGTGGATGTGGCTAGAGATACTGAAGAACTGTCTGTTCATTTGATGATGTTCATGTACCATCGTTACAACTCTAAAACTCACATATTGCTAATGGCCACTGAGTGAGAAGCACAAACAGCTGTTACCCCTGGCCAGACAGTCCTGCCAGCTGCTCCAGGGCCTGGATCTACCACCTCCTAGGTGGGCCTCCAAATCACAATGGAAAATTTGGAAATCGCCTTCATTCTCCTTCTTATTTTGAAGATGGAAAAAAAATCTGAAAAGGTGAGGCAGGATAAAGCAGCCAGGACCTGAGATTGCTTGGGAACAGAATTAGAAAGAGTGGGACAAGGAATGCAAACCTCAGTGACCCCCAGTACAGACTAGAGAGCCCCAGAGCTCCCTGCTTAGCCTGGAGCCCCACCTCTAAATATCTACAAGAGTAATAACAGGAGAAAGTTAATGCCAGGGACCACCATAAAAATCTAGGTAACAAAGGAAAACGGACAATTCTAGTACAAATTCTTGCTGAGTGCACTTCCCCATGACCTTGGAATTATAATTGCATCAGCCGTTACTATCCACACACCCAAGTAATTACAGTTAGCTATGGCTTCCCACTGAAATTGGATATTAACTTTTTATCGTGGCTACTCGCAGCAGGATGGACACAACCACAGCATCAGGTCAGCAATCTCCAGGACCTCCTTCGGGGCAGCAGGGCCTCATCAGCCTCCCTACCCACCACCATTTGTGCTCCTTCTCCCTTGACTGTATCCTTCCTAAGAGCGTCCTGAAAGGGAAAGGTACCCTGAAATCCAGCCCAAGCTCATTGGCTAAGCCCTGCACCACAGAATATGTTTCATAGACTCAGAATTCTGCCCCCACCCTTAGCACAAAAATGACTTTGCATCTGATGTTTCCCTTTTCTGTGGTTCACTTTTCTTCCACCATAAAATGGGGGGCGAGAATGCCTACTCTTCCATCTTCATAAGGATGCTATAAGAATCAGATGAGGTCATGGCTTCAAAAGTATTTTCTATTCTCCACATCCTACAAGAACACCAGGCTTTAATTGTTTGGCTGGCTCTCAACCCAGGAGTCCTCTGGGAGAATGAGCTGTTCAACTCTCCCCGGCCCACCAAGCTTGCCCTGGCACTCACAGGTTGTCACGCTCCGTCCTCAGCACTCAACAAATCTGCAAATCCCATGTGAGTGCTCATGAACTGCTGCTATTGGGGAAATACACATTTATATGTTAATTTTTCTGACTTTTGAAAGTGTGTGTGCATACATTGTCTTATTTGAACTTCACGGTTACTGTGTAATTTGTAGGGAAGACACTATGCCCACTTTGCAGGAAAGGGAACAAATTCAGAGGTGTGGAATGCCTCCTTGAATTGCATACATTTAACTTTGTTCTTCTGTAAGAGACGGCTAGGGGTGGCAGTTTGTCTCCCAAATGTGTGGTCTGTGGTCCAAAATCAAATAATTTTCGAGTAACAAAGACATGTACAATTAAGCAAATGAGCAAACATTTCAGAGCCTTCTCTTCATGGCCTCAAATCTGGACTCACAGAGCATAGGACACTGGAACACAGGAAGACCCCTTTACAAAGTCAAGGTTAACTCACCCTCTGTGTGCTGCCTGGCCTCTTTTTGACCTGTTGAAAAAAGATCTGAAGGGTTACATTCATTTCACAGAGCCGAAATTCAGACTCCAGAAAAGGAATAGATTTAGACCGAGCTGCAAGCTGGCAAGTATATGTTATTTTCCTTGTCCTTGTGACAGAATACCCATCACAGGCAACTGAGAAGGAAGAACGATCTACTTTCCTGATACAGTTTCAGAGAGTTTGGTCCATGATAGCTTGGCCCCATACACCTGGGTAGAACAATAAGGAGGCAGAAGCCTATGTCAGGAGAGGTGCTTCCTTCCTGTCCCACTAGGAGGCAGAGAAAGAAGAAAACTGGAAACTGAGTAAAACCTTCAAAGGTGTACCCCCAATGGCATATCTCCTCTGGCTATTATCCACCTCACAAAATTTCTACAATCTCCCAAAATAGTGCCTGCCACCAGCTCCACTAAACCTTCAACATGTAAGTTTGTGGGAGAACATTATATATTAACACCAGAACTGTAGGCAAACCCACATATGACCCCAGCCACAAGTGGCCAGATTAGGTCACTAACCTAGGATTTTTTGCTTTGTGAGCTCCCTGAAGCTTTCGCCACAGTAGATAAATAAATAGGATTTCTATGACTCCAAGCATGATGAAAATTGCCCAGCAAATCTATTTTCAAGACAACCCCCCAAACAGATCATATTAAAATCTCCCAACAGGGGCTCAGTTGTGAAGAGAAGGTTAAAAAAAAAATCTCCCACTCAGATTGTGTGTAAAACATTTTCCCCTAGAGGACACGGTACAGAGATGGTTTTAATTAACTGCGCATTTCATTTAAGCTTAGCAGGCGAGTTATTGTACATTAAATAAATACCAGTTGGTTATTAGAACATATTTACTTCAAACTCAACAGCAACAATAGGTTGTAGATACAGATTTCCATTAAACCACAGTCTGGATAATCAATCGTTCTTTACTCAAGATATAATAATGGCCTTATTGAATCAAGAGATATTCTTCTTTCTAGTAATTTATAGTACACAAATACTATCACTTAGCTAGTCTGTCCTTTGCTCCCAAGAAAGAGCAACAAAAGCAGAGGTTTTAGAGCTCAGGTGTTTGACTTTCAGGGACAGGTTGACCAAATGCAAATTCTCTGCACCCTTTGCATCTGAGAGAGTGGCTATGGTGTCAAGAAAGCAGGGGACTGAGTTTAAATGACAAGTAATTATTCTAAGTGCTTATGGGACATGTTTTTACTAAACCGTTATTATGTATTCAAAAGTCAAATCTAACTGAGTATCTTGGGTTTTGTGTGTCTGTCCAATTTATCAATCCTGTCCCTGAGTAGCCATGAAGGCACTGAATGTGATATGTAGGAAATTTCTGTGGATACTACTCTGGACTTAACCCCAGCTCAAGTTATCAATATACAGATACTTGAGGTGAATGAAGGGAGCTGATTTGGATGAACAGCTGCCTTCATGACAAGTGGTAGCAAGAGTTCTCAGCTACCCTAAAGAAATACCTAGCTCATCAGTGACCTTTACCTTGCATTCTCATATTTTTAATGTCCACTATGGGTCACAGATCACATGATCATATGATCCATGAAGTTGCCCCTGTCTAACAAATGAGGACACTAAGTATCAAGAAGCAAAGTGACTTCAAAGAAACCATACCTGCTGGCAGAGATTTGGTTTTAGGGTCATCAATATAATTAACAAGAAGTGTTTACTAGTATTAAGTATGTATCAGACCTGACTAAGAAAATCCTTCCAACAGTGACATAAGAAAGACATTCTGTTATTTCTGTTTGCATGGCTGAGATTAGTCTTGACTGGGAGGCCACAAATTCATCTTATGATATCTCTTCAATTTTTACTCTTCAACTTCTGGCTTTCCTCACTTTTTCTAGTCTCATGTAAATCTAAACTATCTAGCACTTATTAAAAGCCCAGCTCTGAAACAGACACGGTGGTAAACACATGGAAAGGGTAGAATCAAAAGGAGTTAGAGGCAGTGTCATGACAGACCAACAGCATAGTTTATACCCAACTCTTTGGGCATGAGTCCCAGCAGCTGGTGAGCACAGAGAATTCATGTTGTCATTCATACTTCCCTTTCTCGGTCTGCAAAATGGATATGGTTTTAGTGCTTAGCACAGTGTGTGGCATCTGGTAAGCTATGAATAAATATTTACTATTGTTGTTGATAGAACTAGATGCCAAAACCTAAGCACTCAACAATTAACCTAGTTCACCAAACTAGAAAGCTCTGCTGTACTTGGTGGGCAGTGAGCGCTTAACTTTTTTCAGTTTATCTTGAAGCCACTGAGGAAACGGACCAGATTTTTAAAAGGTAGGCCGTACATGGTTTATTGTCTTAGTTTCTTTTCCTGATGCTGTGACAAAAAGCAACTTCAAAGAAAATGGTTTTATTTATCTTACGGTTCAAGGCACAATCCTTCATGATGAGGAAGTCAAGACCCCCAGAGCTTGAGGCAGCTGGTTACATTGCATCCACAATCAAGTAACAGGACGATAAATGCAAAATCCATGTTCAGCTCACTTTCTCCATTTTGTACAGCCCATGATCCCTTATCCAGGCAATGGTCCTGCAATTAAGATGGGTTTTCCCATATCAATTATCATAATCAAGATAATCCCTCACAGGCATGCCCACCAGCCTAAATCCTAGGTGATTCTAAATTCTGTTAGGTTGACAATTAATACAGACCAGTATATTCATTAGACCTCAAATCCCATATTAATCACAACTTAAGGCAATAAATATGATGATCTGGTTCTAGAGTTTTTAAAAGATTCAAGTATTCTCATATATTATGTCCATAAATCATGTAAAAGCATTCAATATTCCAACACTCCTGAGTCCACATCACTTCTCTTAGCCTGTCTTCTCCAACAGTAAAAAGTACAACAAAGTGTCAGGCACCCCCACTACCTAGCTTCTCAAAGTGAGAACACATGTTGGTCACACATATAGTCAGTCAAACTGCTATATACAGAAATGTTAGGTCACATAAGTCTGACATTGAGCTGTACTTGCTCAAGTGACTGACTGTCTTGCTATTCACTTATTATATCAGACTTTGCTCCAGAATTATTGAAAAGTAGTTTTTAACAATGAATGAAATAAAATATACATTATTGGTTATAATCACAAGAGACACATGAGTTGTATAAAAAAAATTCAAAATAAGGATACCTTAGAACCAATAATCAGTGGTTATAAAATAAACAAATAAATGATTAAATAATTAATGAACTACCAGAAAGACTGTCTGATCCAATGCATTTAATAGTATTTCAAGGACTAGATAATTTCTGTATTGTAAAACTTGAGTGACAGCATTGACAGAGACAAAAAGCTAATTGAGTCATTGTACAAAGTGGACATATGCCTTACACCCAAATTGAAAAAGTTGAACCAAAACAGGAAACTATAAGCTAATCTTTTGGACAAATGAAGTCTAAATTCCCAAGGAAAATACTAACATATGGAATTCAAGACTACATCAAAGAATGATAACTGTTACTAAGAATAATTTACCACAGGAAGGCCAAGACAAGTTATTCTAAGGATGTCTATTAATATAAAATACCACATCAATTAGAAAAGCTTAAAATAATCTCAGTAGAGCTGGATGTGGTGGCTCACACCTGTAACTGTATCACATGAGAGACTGAGGCCTAAGAATTGTTGTGACTTGGAGGCCAGCCTGGGCTGTATAGGAAGTTCCAGGCCAATCTTGGCTACAAAGTGACATCCATTCTCAGAAAATCCAAATAAAATAAAAATGAATAATATTTATGATAAAAAGTATTTAGAAAAGTAGGAATGAAAGATCTCTTCAATATAATAAAGGCTATGGCATTTAAACCTACTGCTTAGCTCATACCCTAATCAAAGTAGGTATATCATGTATCTCCTGCCACAGTAATGCTAGGCAACAAGTCACTCAAACTTAGAGCCCTAAAAACAACCAGTCATCATTGATCAAGGGATCAATGCACAGTGAACCCAGTGGCAGAGTGTTTGTCTAGTATTCAGGAAGACCTAGGTTCAATCCCCTGTAATATGTATTTGGCTCATATGTCTAAAAGCCAGCTGAGTGGCTTTCCTGGTCTTGAATAGGTTCATGTTTAAGAAGAGAGTTGATCAGGCTGAGAAGATGGGCCAGTGGATAAGACGCTTGCTGCGGCACAGCCATGAGGACTTGCATTTGGATCCACAGCATCCACTAAAAAGCCAAGGCTGGTGAGAAGCAGAAACAGATTTCAGGGCTCACTGGCCAGCCAGCCTAGTCTAAAGAGCAAGCCTCCAGTTCACTGAAAGCCCTTATATCTCATGTTGATCTCTAGCCGCCACACATGCACATATAGGAAAGATCACCCATGTAAACACACCTACACAGAAAAGGCTTGACTAAGTTTAGGATTAAATGATCTCAGTAGCGTTAACTCAGCCCTGCCTCCTAAATCCCTTCTCCCAACACAGTAACCAAATACATCTTTCCCACAGATGCAGAGGAGTGCAGCTGTGAACAAGCCTACTTTGAAATCCCCTATATGCTTTCTGCTTGCCACTATCTTCTTTGCCAAAATCACGCCCCTAAGCTGAGAGTGACAGCATAACACTTCAACATTGCGTGTAATGGTGTCGTTAAAGGGAGCACTGAAGAACCAGAACCATTTGTCAGTCTGTAACAGTAGACTTCCTAGCATATCAGCCTATTGAATAATTATAGATTTTATATTAAGATTTTATGTTTTGCATAAAAAGAAATAGTCTGTCATCAAATATGCTCTGCATGTGCTACTTGGTGGTAAATAATGTTCATAGAATGTCTTTACAAATAGGGTTTTTCAGTTTTTCATGAATTTATCATGAGAGCTTCTAAGTGAAGGTTATAGCCTTTTCCAAGCCAACTGAACATAGAATTTTATTTTCCATCAAGGGTCAAATGCTTGTAGGACACTGAGGGAATGTACATGATATACATTTATAAAATGCCATTCGCAATAGCCAAAAGAAAAAAAAGAAGTGAGTCACTTGGAAATAAACCCAATAACGAATGGGGAGGATTTATATAAAGAAAGCAACAAAACTTCACTGAGAGATATACAACAAAGATTTAATTAAGTGGGGACACACCATCTTCCTGGAAGAAACAAATCAATATTGCAAAGGAGGCAATTTTTTTCTAAATTGATCTATAGATTTAACATAACCTCAACGAAAATCTCAATGAGACAATAATACCCATGTTTTGGCAAGAAACAGACATTTTCAGACACTGCTAGTGGGAGTTTAAATTGGTATAATCTTTTTAAAAAGCAATTTGGAGCCTTAAAATTGTGCATACCTGTTGACCCAGATCTATAAAATACACCCTAAGGAAATGATCAAATGTGAACAAAAATATATTTACACAGATTTTCATTACCATGATGTTTAAGGGAAGCAAAAATATGATATTATTGCCATATTTAAAGATCCACCACAGGGGCATCACTAAATACAGTTTAAAGCATTAAATACAAGGGAATATGATACAAGATGATTTCAAACTTGCTTTTTAAATTATTTATTATTGCCATTGAATGTGAGGGTGTGCATGACATGTCTCTGGGTATGCATGCCACAGCACACATGTAGAGGTCAGGGGATGACTTTGGGGTGTATGTTCTCTGTTCGTTCCCTGCTTCCAGTTTTATACATAATTAGATATAAAATGCATATAAAGTAGGTTGGGGGTTAAAATGCTATAACCAAAGGCAAGGTTCCAGTTCTAGAGAGACAGAGTGGGGAAATCATGGGAGCAGAAGTATGAGGGCAACTTGGCAGTCAGAAAGCAGAGATGTCACATTTTATCTTCACACAAGGAGCAGAAAGTGTGTGTGTGTGTGTGTGTGTGTGTGTGTGTGTGTGTGTGTGTGTGTATGTGTGTGTGTGTTAGAGACAGAGACAGAGAGACAGAGACAGAAAAAGAGACAGAGAAAGTCAGAGAGGCACAGTGACAGAGACAGAGAGAGACAAAAAGACAGAGAGACAGAGACAGAGAGACAGACACACACAGAGAGAGAACAAGAAGGAAGGCCAGGTTACAAACTTCAAAGCAAATCCCCAGTGATGGACTTCCTCTAGCAAGGTCCCACCTCCTAGAGGTTCCATATAGCACCAACTAGCACCTCCAAGTGGGGAGCAGTGTTCAGATACACAAGCCTGTGGGGAATAGTTCACACTCAGATCACCACAGCAGGCATGGCAGGGGAAGGATGCAATCTATCTTGTCATATGATCCTAGCTGTATGGCCCAGATTCTCACAGAATAAAAACGAGAGGGAAATGAATAAACACTGATATTTCCAGAGTTTCATTATTTTAATTTTATATATTTGTTAAATTTATGTAATAAACATGTGGCATATTTATAATTTAAATAATTATCCCAACACATACTTTAAAATAGTAAGATATTCTATTGTTGGAAAATAGTTAATGATGAGGCAAAATAATGTTAGAAAAGGAGTATTACTACGAGTAAAGTGTCTATAACATGCAGGACCTAACTCGCCACGAAAGAAAGAAACTAAGAAATATTGTGATAATGTTGGAGAGCTTACACAAAAGCCACCAAATAGTCTGAGGTGTAGAAGCATTCAGCAAATTATTTTTAAGTTACCATAATCCAATAGGAAGAACTGGATTTTTCAATAAGTAGTTTTGGGGAAATTTGCCACACTTGGTGGGACAAAAGACCTTTGCTTCACACTCTACACAAAATAAAATTTAAAGGATTCAAATAATTAAATCCAAAGCAATGGGACCGCTGAAAACATAGTAATGATCTAGGTGACCAACTGTACTCAGGAACCTATACCCTTTAAGACACAATCTTTGAAATAAAGCATCAACGGAGGGAATAACTGATATTACTGTTTCATAAAAGACCAAAGCAAGAGGCTGCAGAGTCTGTGGGAAGTAGGAGCAACAAACAGAACCAACCCTGACTCAATGATCTTTACATAAAAGGACACTTGCAGTTCCTTCAGAAATGAAAAATAACAATCGTTAGTGACTCCATGAATTCTCTGCTCTGGACTCTCCATGTCCCAGGGTCTGTCACCCTGAACATAACCACACAAGAACTGTCATGTAGATTAAACTACCATGTATTAATGAGTAATCAATACATGCCAAGGGGGAATCCCTTTCTTTATTTGGTGGATGCCTATGTGGTGTGTACTGAAACGAGGACCCTATGCTAGGCTTCAAGTATACACAGGAGCATAAGACAAGAGTTTATAGACATGCAGATATGTTGTCAGTTGAAGATCAGAGAAAGTGAATATTCCATTGGAATGGGGACAGGGAGACTTGGGCAAGAAATGCTAAACTTCTAAGGGATTTAAAAGACTCCAGAAGGATGAAATGTGAGCCTGTTAACGGGGGCGGGGGCAGGAGAAGAGAAGGGACAGCCTCTGTGAGTGCTCGGATGGACTCAAAAGAGATGCTCACAACACACAAGTGGCCAGCTTCGCAAAAAGAGAAAGGGGTGGAGACTGGAGAGTGGAGGCTCCAGGAAGTGTTAGGAAGGGCTTCAAGCACTGAGTTAGGGAGGTCAGACTTCAGTTTTGTGAGTGACAGAAGGTCCAAGGGTCTTAGCAGAGCTAGGATGTACACTTTGCAAGGAGGAATGCAACTGCTGTGTGAAGAACTAGTTAGATTTGGGGGCTGCTAAGTTATAGGGAAGAAAGTTAACCTGAGAATGGGATTGGCAAACTTCAAGGTTGGAGTCAGGGAGTCCAGCTTGGTGCTGGTACACTGCCTGGGAGACACAATGGGATCTGGGCGCTGAGCCAGGCAGAGGGCACAAGGATGGGGGAATGTAGAGGATAGTAGGGATTCCTGAATTAGAGAGCAAACAGACCAGGTGACTGACTGAGCACAGGAACTGAGTGGCAGGGATTAGTGGAAGATGACACACTGAAATCTTAAAGCTTTCAAACCTGGTATGACAAGAGTCAGAAATGGCAGAGGTCAGTAAGACATTTTTTTAAAAAAATACAAATGGCAGAATTAATACAGATAAGAGAAGAAATGTTAGCTTTAAAGATATATAAGTTTTAAAAGAATATACCTTATTATCTACCAAGTTGTATAATTGATTTTATACTGAAAATTATGTTTTTTGGTATTTTGAGAGTCTTATACGGTCCAGGCTAGCCTCAAACTTGCGTGTAACTAAAGACACCTTTGAACTTCTAACCCAGGACTGCCTCTGTTTCTACACTGCTTGCATGACAGTCATGTGCCATCATGAACATTTGCATGAATTATTTTTAAGGCTTAGTGGAAGGAGTGTAGACTATCAGGTCATATGGATATATGCATGGACATGTGTCATTCTTGCCTCTGCATGATGATTTAACCAACAAGTCTTAGTTGATAATTCACTGCACACAGGAACCAAAGTGCTAGGGATACCAAGTCACATAAGAACATCTGTTTTGACTCAGGACAATACTGATGCATGGATTTTGTTTGTTTGCTTGCTCCAGGGCAGTTGTTCTGGAGACATGAGAACAAAGGGCCCACCTTCTTTCTATAACTCAACAATGACAGAACAACAATAATAAAAAGAGTAGGTAGCCAAGTTGAAACAGAGATTCTCCAAAGAGATGCATGGGTCTCTGTTTGAAGAGCAGTTCCATTAAGCAGTTAACAGATTGCTATAAGAGGATTAAAAAGAGGTAAGAAGACAGTCTTGGAAGAAGGGAAGGAGTATGGCAAGAGGTGCTGAAGAAGCCAATCAGTTGTGGGATAAGCATTGAGAAGCAGGATGTGAGCCATTCTCTCAAAGAAACCCAGGAAGACAAGAAAAAGAAGTGCCAATGATACACTTTGGTCTTTGGTCTGCACACCATGCCTCTCCAATGGGACAAGCCAAGATTATGCTGACAGAGCAGCTTCTCTTTAGGGTCACACAGGGGTGTAGGTGCACTGCCATCCAGTGGCAAAAAGGGAGGTGCAGATCAATTCTTTTTTATAGCTTCCTTTTAAGCACTACTGAGGTCTGAGGGGCAATGGGAAAGCTGTCAGCTCAACTCTTTCCCTTTCTACAAAGCTACCAGTCCCATCACAGGGGCCCTGTCCTTATGATTTTGTTTAATCCCAATCACCTCTCAGAGGCTTCATCTGCAAAGAGCATCAACACAGGGATTGGAGGATTAAGT
Organism: Peromyscus maniculatus bairdii; assembly: GCF_049852395.1. NCBI lineage: Eukaryota > Metazoa > Chordata > Mammalia > Rodentia > Cricetidae > Peromyscus > Peromyscus maniculatus. The sequence continues at coordinate 69,445,476 of NC_134860.1, read as the reverse complement.
TCAGTGTGAGCTTTGGAGACAATGTTTAAATCCTGACAGATACACTACCTTTATAGGGATGGGATGATTTCTGTGTTCTTAGTTTTAATTCACAGGCCACAGTGCAGTCTTAATAAGGAGAATTCTTCCCCAGCAGAAAACTACTGCAGGGCTCAGGAAACTCTATGCATCCTACCTGGCTCATGGAAGGTGTTGTTCTTTCTCCTCTGGAAGGGTTCTTTGGTTTTACTCTTAGCAAGGGATCCTCTCCAATGTCTTGGCAGTTAGCTCCCAGCAGAATGATATTATCTTACTCCAAGTTCAAGACTGATGAGGGACTTTTATGTGTCTCTGGGAAAAATAGAGTATTCTCCATGTCCTTACCCTTGCCTTTCCAGTAGAAATGAAGCACTCTCTTGGCTCTGAAACCCTACCTCAGCCTCTGTGATACTCTTTTCTTGAGTCTTCATGCCACCATAAGCAAGTTGTGCTAATTACTCAAAGTTGCTGAGGCTCAGAGTTAGAGAAACAGCCCTTCCTCACATTTTGGAATAGCTCCAGAAGTGGTTCATTCTAAGGGGACTTCAGTAGCACAGTGAAAAGAAAAAGGGAGTGGGAGAAAAAAGAGGAAGAGGAGAAGGGGGAGGGAGAGGGGAAGAGGAGGAGATAGATAGAGAAGGGGAGGAGAAAGGAAAGAGAGGAAGGGAGGACAAAAAGAAAGGAAGGAAAAGGAGAAAGGAGGGGAGGAGGAGAGGAAGGAAGGAGGGGTGGAGGAGGGAAGGGAGGTCACTGAATCAATGTGGAAGTGAACTGGTAATTTATGCCTCTTTAGATCATCTCCATCAGCCTCTCTCTGCATTTCCTAAATGACTGCAATGATAAAAGGGTGAAAACAGTAGGCTGTTGAGCGTCTCCATCTCTCCATCCAGGGACAAACCAGGTGTTTCAGACAGATGTGGGCCAGGTCCTCCCTGTCGGCAGGCTCCCTACTGCTTGGCGCCACTTCTCCTTTACGTGGGCCCTGACATTTGGAAGCCAGCCCGAGGCAGGCTCGTCAGTGCTTTATAGGTCACATGAATTTTGGTATTTTTAGACACAGTAACAGGAATAGCTCTCCCAAGCTTCTCACATTGTTATCCTGGCATTCTTTGAGGATGGTATCACAGTGTGCGTGCATAAAAAAGAAAAGGACCAGTGATCAAGTCACAGTCCTGGGTCCATGAGGTGACACACTGGCTCTAAGCCCCCATTCAAGTTACTCGGCTTCTTCAAGGCACAGCATGAGCATTGTAAAATGGGTACGTTGGTAAATATGCCTCTAAGGATATTGGCGTGCAATGAGTCAGTCTTCAAATGGACTATATCAACATTGTTGTATCATTTTTTTCCAGAGGAAAGAAGTGCAAATGTGTAATCTTACCACTAAATCTGACCCCGTCTAGGCTTTGTGTTACAGTTTGAATGTTGAATGCCCCAGAAGCATACATGTGTTGAAGGCCTTGTCCCTAACCTGGGATATTGTTAGAAAGGAGTAGGTTGTTTAGGCATTCCAAGCCTTTAAAAAAAAGATGTCATTTTATTTATTTACTTATTGAACATGTACCAATTTCTGCCTGAAGATAGACATCAACAGAAAATATACTCCCCCCCCCATTTTCTTATCTAATTTTCAGGTTTTCTTTTTGTTTTCTATGCACTTGCTTACTTCTTGCATGCCTTAGAAAACAAGCAGCAGCCTCCTCCTCTTCATTTCCTCAGTCACCAGAACAAAACATGCTCAATATTTATAGCAGAGTCATTCAGTATTTATCTCCACTCCTCTAAATTACACGGATGTTTAGCCACTTCTTGAATTTTAGATTCTAGCCTCTCTCTTGACTAACAATTTCAAAGGCGAGGCATGAGCTTGCACCGCCCACACCTGCCCTACCCAGTACATATTCCTATCCAATCCCATATTCTCCCAATAGAAATACATTGTAATTTTTGTTAGCATATTCACTGAGTGCTCATTATTACTGTCACTGGATAGACACTACACATGAATGAACTTAAGGGAACACTGTGGTTACTGCCGCCCCCCCCCCCCGACACACACACACACACACACACACACACACACACACACACAGTTCTCTGTTTCATGTTGATTTTAGTTTTTCTTTGGATCCAGTTTACTCTTTGATTTGTTCACTTTGTGTATTTATCACATTTCATCACTGAGCTCTGTATCCTTGTCTATATCTCCTTCCAGGATATTTGGACCCACAGAGAATCCTGTCAGCCTCATTGATCCTTGAAAGCAGTTTCTCTCTTAGAGTCCCTTAGGATACTTGGCCTCACATCCCGGAGTCTCATTTCACCATCATCCTAATGTGTCCTTGGCCTCTCTCTCTCTCTGAGAACTCCTGTTTCCTGTTACCTTAAATATGGGAGGCACAACTCCATTGCTTGGAGTCAGAGACCGCACGAAAAGGAGAAAAGGAGATGAGCACCAGCATTCATTTCTCTCTTCTCAACCAGGAATACAGGACCAGCTCCCTTGCTCTCTCGTCACCGTCGTTTCCCCGCCACAGTGGACTGTTCCCTCAAATGGTGAATGTCAATCATCTCTCCTTTCTGTTGTCAGATCTCAGCCTCAGAACAGTAATATATGCAATTCCTTAGCTTTATTTCCTAACTTTCTTGTTAAGTCTGTGCTTTCTGCCCTTGGATTTTCAATTTCTAGAGGGCATTGTACTGTGAATGTTCATTTTGTTGTTTGTTGTGAGTGTTTGTACCACAGAGGCCACTGCGGTGACCACAGAAGCAGAATGAGGCATAGGTCCCGAGAGTTACAAGAGGTTGTGAGCCTCCAAACTTGAGTGCTGGGAACCTAACTTCATTGTGGTTATCTTTACGTCTTTCTAATGCAGTGGTTCTCACCCTTCCTAATGCTGCAACCCTTTAATACAGTTCCTCATGTTGTGGTGACCATCAACCACAAAATTATTCTTGTTGCAACTTCATAACTGTAATTTTGCTACTGTTATGAATAATAATGTAAATATCTGTGTCTTCAATGGTCATAGGTGACCCATGTGAATGGTCATTGACCCACAAAGGGGTTGCAACCCACAAGCTGAGAAATGCTGTTCTAAAGAGGGAAAAAAACACCTCTACTGTGAATTCATGGAACTCAAGAAGGAGGAAAAAGTAAAGATCTCCATTTTTCCTTGTAGGACCCTCTAATTGGTGCTTTCATAATTAAAAGGAAAATTCCTATTAGGAACACTCCTTGATAATCTCAAAACCAGAACAAATTGAGCAAGAAAGAATGGAGTGTCTAAGGGAATCAAGTTAAGACATCTGCATGCATCTGCCCACTGTATGCAGATAAGAGATCCTGCCTGTGAACTTCTAAATTCTGTAGCTCCTGGACAGCTTAGATCCACACTACCAGCATTATCTTCTCCCTCTTTTCTCTGTTTTCCCTCTCCACCAGTCATTCTGTTAGTCCAAATCACACGTTTTAAATTTCATCATGTTACTATTTGTAATCAAGTTATTAATGAGTCTGGCTGCCCTAATGGCTTTTTATATAGCACTACTAAAATCCTTAATGAGTTGAAATTTAACACACAGAGGGCAAGCTAATTCCTAAGCTTTTTCAGGAAGACACTCATTTTAGGGCCAGCTGAAAAATCATTTTCTCTTGGTCTATCTATCCACAGACATAGTTAAACATAAGTCTAAAATTCCAATTCAGAAGAACTTAGAGCTAAACTATATATCAAGGAAAAAAAGAAAATTGTCCTACCCTCTGAAAGAGAAGAAAATGCCCTGAGCATGAAACATCACAAGTATCAAACATAAATACAAATCACTTGGTCTTTGTTGATTTGCTTAACGAAAAGCTACTGTGAAGCCACTATTTAAAAGATTGTACCTGGGTCCCACAAAAGTAGAAAAGAAGGCAAAAGAACTCTGACATGAAGACATTGTATTACAGTAATTAAGTAAAGTAAGCACTAAAATAATTTAAAAGTACACATAACCTGATGTGAATAAACATAGCTCAAGTAACCCAAAAGAGAGTAAGAAAAAGAACTAAGGATGGGGAAAATAGAAATAGGAAAAAAGATAACATTATACACTGGAATCTGAACATATAGGTGATTATATTAAGTGTAAATGGTCTAAACTCATAAATTAAAAATGAAAATTGTCAGAATGAGTAGAAAGCATGTCTACAACTTGTACTATCTAAAATAAACTAATTTCAAATGTAATTACAAAAAATACTAAGTAAAATAGGAAGAAAATACAATGGATAATAGCTAAAAGAAACCCAGAGTGGCTAGTCTACCATTAAGTGGACCTCAGGCAAGGATTATTTAAAGAGCTACTGAAAAAATATGTGGAATAATGCAAGGATAAAAAACAAGGCTCAAGAAAAACATGATATGCATATAACAGAGCTTCAAAATACATAAAGCAGTGACCAAACAAAATGGAAAAAGAAATAAATTCAGAATTTCAGGAAGCCTCAACATTTTCTTGTCAGTAACATACAGAACAAAAAAAAAAAAAAAAAGAAAGAGATAGCACCAGGGAAATAGAAGACTTGAACAGACATCTATCAACTAAATCTAATTAAGTCAGTGAAGATTCAATGCAAGAAATTAAAATATGCATTCTTTTCAAGTACACGTGGAGGTCCACCCAGAAATACCATATTTTGGATCATAGAACAAGTCTTACCAAATTAAAAGAATTGAAACCATGCAAAATTAATTCTCTAACTATAATGAAATGAAACTAGAAGTGAACAACACAGAAACATGAAGCATACCAATCACTTTGAAATTTAGTAATATGAATAACTCATGGGTTAAAGAAGTCTCAAATATATCTAAATAGCTTGAACTGAACTGAAATATATATAAACATTATCTATAAAAATGTATGGGTTGTAATTAAAGTATCTCACAGGGAGAAAATTATAGTATACAATGTTTCCATCAGCAAAGATGTATCAAATCAATAATATATGCTTCCACTTTAAGAAAAAGAACAAAATAGTCTCAAAGAAAATCAATGAAAAAAATTAATATTTTACTAAGATAAAAAGAGGAAATGAGATGACATGCATTGCTAATATGAGGCATGGAAGAGAAGTTTCCATTGCAGACTCCACAGACATTAAAAAGGACAGTAAGCAAATACTGTGAATGATCTGTGTGCTGTTTGACAACTTGAGGGAAATAAGTGAGCTACTGAAAAACCACTATTTACCAAAATTCACCAAAAAATGAGGAAGGTACTCAAAAAATCCCATAACCATTAAAAAAATTAATTTATAGTTGAAAACCTTCTGAAATAGAAAACTCCAGTACTACATGACTTCATTGGCAAATTCTAAAATTCATTTAATAACTCTATGACAAAACAGGAAGAACTGATCATCAACCATTTTTATGCAAATATCAAAAACAGACAAAGTTCTAGATCAATTCCTTTAAGAATATAGACATAAAAATTATGAACCAGATGTTAGGAATTCAAATTCACAAATTTGTAAAAAGGTTAATGACCATGGCCAAGTCAGATTACCCCAGGCATGTAAGGGTAGTTCTACATTTGAAAAGCAATTGATAATATAGTGATATGAACCATCTAAACAAATTACCAAAAGAATCAATGTAGAAAAAATAATATAGGATGGTCTTTCTGTACTCTGTGAATATGTGCTGCTCCCATTGGTTAATAAATAAGGCTGCTTTGGCCTATGGCAAGGCATTATAAGAGCCAGGTGGGAAATCCAAGCAGAGATACAGGGAGAAGAAGGGTAGGGTTAGGAGCAGATGCTGTCCAGCTTCCCAAGGAGCAACATGCCAGTAGACCAATAATGCTATAGCCACATGGCAACACATAGATTAATAAAAATGGGTTAATTTAAGTTATAAGAGCTAGTTAGTAATAAGCCTGATCTATCAGCTAAATGGTTTATAATTAATATAAGCCTCTGAGTGATTATTTTATAAGCAGCTGCAGGACCGGATGGGATGCAGAAAAGGCTCCAGCTACAAAAAAAAAAAAGAAAAAAAAAGAAAAAAGAAATTTTTCATATCCATTTATGACAAACTCTCAACAAACCAAGAATAAACAGGAAATTCCCCAACTTCATAAGTGTGTCTATAAAGCCCCTATGATGAACATAATGTTTAATGGTAAAAGAATAAATACTTCTCCTAAGATCAGGCAGGAAGCAATGATGGCCATATTATAAGTAAGAAAATCAAATCAAAGGCACAAAAATTAAAAAGAAATAAAATTATGTTTTATCCACAGACAACATGATTGGTTAAGTAGAAAGTCTGCTATAAATACAAAGTCAACACACACACACACACAGACACACACACACACACACACACTCGCGCACACACGCACTCACGCACGCGCGCGCACACACAAATAATCTGGGTAGTTCCATAAATAAGCAATTTGAAAACAAAAGCAGTATCATTTAGGGTAGGTCCAAAAACAAAATACCTGAGTGCATACCAAACATAACATATACAACATATGCAGACTTTAGATGCTAAAATTATACAATGCTGATGAGGGAAATCAAAACACATACAAGTAAATGGACAAAGATACTCAGTTTGTGGGTCAGATGACTCAGAATAGTGGAGATAAGAATTTTCTCCAAATTTGATACAATTCTACAAAATAGTATTAATGATTTTGTGTACTTTTTTAGAGTTGACAAAATGGAAACCCAAAAGAAACTGAATAGCTAAAATAATTTTAAAAAAGAAGATTAAGGACATAAAAACCAAACTACAAAAAGTTCAGTACTTACTCTATAGCCATGGCAGCCAAACCAATCCTGTATCAATGAAGGAATAGATTTGTAAACCTATTTTCCTTACCAATTCCAAAATTAAATAGAGGCAAATGCAAGATAAATTCTTGTGACCTGATAGCTGTCATGAGTCCCACAGACAACACCAAAAATACAATACAATCAATTAATAAAATTAAAGTTTATTCAATTATATTGTTAAAATAATAAAAAGAAACAAGCAACAGACTGGGTTAAAATATTTGGGAGCATATATCCAATGAAGTGCTCTATCCAAAATATATAATGAATATTCAGAATGCAGCAGCCAGAAAACAAAAATGATTGAAAGAACTTTAACACATACTTTGCCAAACAGACGGCAAATAAACACACAAAAACTTGTTAAACATCATTAGCCATTGAAGAAACAGAAGTTCAGGCTACAACAAAATGGTACTTAGTATCTATTTGAAACTTTTATACAGTTCAAAAGAGAGTAATAATGAGTATAGTCTCTAGGAAGCAGTCAGATTTTTACAAGTTCAGCACACATATACCTGTGATCCAGTAATTTCAGGCTGTTCCCTCCCGCCCCCGGAGGACTAAAAAGGGAGAATCAAAAGAAAAAAAAGACAACCTCTGTATGAATGTTAACAGAAGTTTTATTCACCCTCCTTAAAAACTCAAAAACAAAACCCAGCAAAGTCCTTCCAGTAATGAGTGAATGGAGTAGTAACTGAACAAGCTGGCACAGACATATCATATACTGAGACACTAAACAAGCTGGCACATACACATACATATCATATACTGAGACACAGACACATACATATCATATACTGAGACACAGACACATACATATCATATACTGAGACACAGACACATACATATCATATACTGAGACACTGAACAAGCTGGCACAGACATATACATATCATATACTGAGACACATACACATACATATCATATACTGAGACACTGAACAAGCTGGCACATACATATCATATACTGAGACACTGAACAAGCTGGCACATACACATACCTATCATATACTGAGACACAGACACATACATATCATATACTGAGACACTGAACAAGATGGCACATACATATCATATACTGAGACACTGAACAAGCTGGCACATACACATACATATCATATACTGAGACACTGAACAAGCTGGCACAGACACATACATATCATATACTGAGACACTGAACAAGCTGGCACATACACATACACATCATATACTGAGACACTAAACAAGCTGGCACAGACACATACATATCATATACTGAGACACAGACACATACATATCATATACTGAGACACTGAACAAGATGGCACATACATATCATATACTGAGACACTAAACAAGCTGGCACATACACATACATATCATATACTGAGACACTGAACAAGCTGGCACATACACATACACATCATATACTGAGACACTAAACAAGCTGGCACATACACATACATATCATATACTGAGACACTGAACAAGCTGGCACATACATATCATATACTGAGACACTGAACAAGCTGGCACATACACATACATATCATATACTGAGACACTGAACAAGCTGGCACAGACACATACATATCATATACTGAGACACTGAACAAGCTGGCACATACACATACACATCATATACTGAGACACTGAACAAGCTGGCACATACACATACATATCATATACTGAGACACTGAACAAGCTGGCACAGACACATACATATCATATACTGAGACACTGAACAAGCTGGCACATACACATACACATCATATACTGAGACACTGAACAAGCTGGCACAGACACATACATATCATATACTGAGACACTGAACAAGCTGGCACATACACATACACATCATATACTGAGACACTGAACAAGCTCGCACATACACATACATATCATATACTGAGACACTGAACAAGCTGGCACATACATATCATATACTGAGACACAGAACAAGCTGGCACAGACACATACCTATCATATACTGAGACACTGAACAAGCTGGCACAGACACATACATATCATATACTGAGACACAAACACATACCTATCATATACTGAGACACAAACACATACCTATCATATACTGAGACACTAAACAAGCTGGCACATACCTATCATATACTGAGACACTGAACAAGCTGGCACATACACATACATATCATATACTGAGACACTGAACAAGCTGGCACATACATATCATATACTGAGACACTGAACAAGCTGGCACAGACACATACATATCATATACTGAGACACAAACACATACCTATCATATACTGAGACACTAAACAAGCTGGCACATACCTATCATATACTGAGACACTGAACAAGCTGGCACATACATATCATATACTGAGACACTGAACAAGCTGGCACAGACACATACATATCATATACTGAGACACAAACACATACCTATCATATACTGAGACACTGAACCAGCTGGCACATACACATACATATCATATACTGAGACACAGACACATACCTATCATATACTGAGACACTGAACAAGATGGCACATACACATACATATCATATACTGAGACACTAAACAAGCTGGCACAGACACATACATATCATATACTGAGACACAGACACATACATATCATATACTGAGACACAGACACATACATATCATATACTGAGACACTGAACCAGCTTGCACAGATACATACATATCATATACTGAGACACAGACACACATGTGATAGAGTAGTGCTCAACAGCAGCAAAGAGCAAACTGGATTGGTTCAGGGACTGCCTTGGAAGACTCTCAAAAACATGCTGACAAGAAAGTGGACTCAAAAGGTTGTATTCTTTTGGGGACTCCATGCTTATGACTTTGCTGAAAGGAAAACCAGGAGTAATAATTATTTAGGGAAACTCAGGGAAATTTTGCAAGTGACAGAAGTGTTCTATGTCCTGATTATTATGATATCATGCAAACACAAGCATACACACACACACACACACACACACACAACTGTAAATGTGTGTGTGTGTGTGTGTGTGTGTGTGTGTGTGTGTGTGTGTGTGTGTAATCACATAACTGTGCCGGGTGGTGGTGGCACACGCCTTTAATCCCAGAGGCAGAGACAGGTGGATCTTTGTGAGTTTGAGGCCAGCCTGGTCTACAGAGCGAGATCCAGGAAAGGTGCAAAGCTACACAGAGAAACCCTGTCTCCAAAAACAAAAACAACAACAACAAAAAGATTCACATAACTGTATACTCTCAGTCAGTAATATGAGATGATAATTTCAAAAAATTATAACTAAAACTAAGCAATGGCCAGTGCCATGGGAAGATGACTGTAGTCTCCTAGCCTGATGGTGATGTGGTCAGAGTGGCTCTTGGATTTCGGGGTTCCTAAGTTTCAGTGCCAGTTCAGTACTGTCAGAAAGGTCTGAAGAGTCTGCTTCTGCCTTACAAATAGGTCACTCACTCGCCCCAGAAATTTGGTCTCCTTTGTGAAAACACAAAGTCCTGGAGAAGCCCCATTTCTGTCCTGCTCCCATTCTACCCTATGGTTCCAGGAAGCAAACCTTCCAGAGCAAAGCAGGATTCCATTCATATACTGCTTTCCCAGCCTCACACAGCCTCGGCTAATCTTTTAAAGCAGCAAGGAACAGGTGGGTGGCTTCTAGGCTGTCATCAGAGGGGGCAGAATGGGTGGCAGTTCAATCAGGCTCACCCATGAGTGTGTCACTGGCTATTTTTGTTTTCTGAATAAAGTGAAGGCAGAGTGTGGGACTAGCTGGGCCTTCCGCCATGTGTATTTGTGTATGTATGAACATGTGTGCATGAAAGAGGAGACTTTCCAAGAGAAACTGAGTGGGTGGCTGCCACTGACGGCTATACACAGACAAATACAAAACACTAAGCAACAATTACTGCAATCAGAAGCATGGGGTTGTCCGCCTGCATCAGCACAGCTGTTTCGGCTTCCATTCTTGCTGCAGAAACATTAGAGTGTGCTGGGGCTGGAGCTGGGCCTAGGGCTAGGGGTTGGGGCTAGAACAGGGGCTCAGACCATGACTGAAAAGTTTTCTGGAGTCTCCCTTAGTGGAGGACACAGAGTTCTTCTTGGTGCACTGAGAATACAATGCCCATGAGCATAGCAAATAGCTAGACTTGGCCAACAAGCAAGTCAAGCCACATCGTGAAGCTGGGGTTCAACCAAAGTTTCCCAACACAAGTATTGTCCAACCACTGCACCTACCCTATATATTCTCCCTGTTGTACTTAACCCTCTCTTATGAGCTTTCCTCATTGGAAAGGCCTTGGCTATTCTCTTCTCCTGTGCCAGCCCAGAGAGCTCAGTTGAGACAGCCTGGGGAGACATCAAGTCAAGAGCCTATATAACCATGGACAGTGTATTCTTGGTTAGCAAGAGATGAGAGAGAGGCCTCTGTGGCCCATGTTTCACCAAAGGGCTCTTGGGACAATCTCAAGACTTCTTGACCTAGATCCATCATAACCATTTGAATGTTATTTAAGAAATATATACAGGTTCAGTGTCTCAGACTCCCTGAAACTGTAACCCCAGGCCCTGCATTTACACACACTACCAGCCACTCTGATATTCAGCTAAGCTTAAAGCCAGCCCTCTGCTGGAGGGATAGAGGCCAGGGAGGAAGGATATTGACGTGCTCAGACATCTCCTTGTATCTCCCACCACATGCACAGCTTGGCACCTGTAGGGCTCAGCTTTCTCATGCTCAGGTGGAAGGTATGTCAGCAGCCTAAGGGAACCACAGAAGCCACCCTGGTTTGGAATGTATCAACAACAGTAACTGAATATCACCATTGGATCTATATGGTGCATTTCCATATTCTTTCCCTGGACCTGACAGTGGCCATTTGATGTAGATGTAAAGCTTTTCATTCTCCATGGGTACCTGGCAGGAGATCTACACTCAGCCACATCTAAGGCCCTCTGCCCATAGCACAGGGCCATGATCAATGAACAGCTTAGTTTACCCTCTCGGATTCTGCCTCTGAGCACTGGAACTTTTCTCAGTGGGCCATTTGAGGAGTCACAGGAAGTCTATGCTGGGAGGGGATTCAGAAAAGGCACACATCGGGTATTATTCTTCTCCCGCCCCAAAGCCACATGATGTGCCCAGAATTCTGAGTCCATCCCACGCTCAGAGCTTAGAGGCTCCAGGAAAAAGTTGGGCCAGGGTTGGTATGGTGATACCTATAATGGTACAAATGACATCATCCGTAACCTTTCTCCACAACAGGCTGGTTTCAAACAGCTGTAATTTATGGATGTTCTTCCGAGAGGAATTAGTCAATATATTTGTTTTCCCTTTGATATATAGCCACAGGAGCACGTCAGGCATGAGGTTTATTAAGCCTTGCCAATTTTCTGCCGCTTCTCAGCGCTATAGATTTTGCTCATGGAGTGGGCTGGTTCCACCCCAACATAGAAAACAAAATCATTTTAAATACTGAAAAGCCTTCCAGCGCTGAGAACGCATAGCATGCTAAGAGCCCAGCAGCAGCCTTGGAAAGGACAGACAGCTTGTTCCTGCAGCTGTGGTTGCTAAGGGGATTCTGAGTAGCATGGTGGGATGTGGGGCAGACTTCAGGTCACCTCAGTGTGCTTGTCACCCTCTCTTGGGTAGAGGATTGCAACTGTAGATTGCAGACAGCCATGACTCTAAGGTGACTTTTCACACCCCTGGCTCTGATGTCAGCTACAAATGGGACAAGCCCCCAGATCTAAATTAACTAACTAGAGCCAGGAGTTCCCACCCAAGTTGGGAAATAGTAGTTAACCCTGCTGCTTCCTCCTCTAATTGTCATGAAATAGGGACTATCTTCTACTTTCAGTTGAGGGTCCCTGCAAGTCTAAAGGGAATCCTTGAGGGAAAGATTGTCCATGGCCTTCCCAAGGTGATAAACACAAAACCCTCAGAGTGAGAGTTGCTGCCCCCAGAATGTTAGTATGTATAAGGAATGCACCAGAGTTGTGGAACCTAGTTCAGTGCATACATCTAAAAGAAACTCCCATTCCCAGGGCTCAGGGAACATTGCAGAAGAGAGGTAGAAAGATTGTAAGAGCCAGAGAGTCAGGGACCTTGCTGTGATAATGTGTCTCCTGATAACATCTGAGGTTATATATCCATAAAGTCTTGCCAACATGACATGAGCCAAACAAGGAGGTCACTGACAAATATGACAACTCCATGAGGAAAAAGCTCACAAGACTTCAACCCTCCACAAAGAACTACAGGTCACTGAGTAAAGCTAGGAACAGGAGGGGTGGCCCTTCCCAGAGAAGAGCAAACCAGTTGGTTGTCCAGTGCCAAATAGTCAGCCCTGGAAGCATACATGTAAGTAATGCTGAATAGACTCAACAGGATATATTTGGGAATATATATGTATATACAAATACATATATTATTCAATAACAATTGGTATCAAAAGAGGTATATGGGAAACTTTGGAGGGAGGGAAGGTAAGGTAGAAATGTAATTAAAATACAGTCTCCAACATTTTTATAGAAGTCACTAGTAATGTCATTAGGTTCTGCATTTTTCTTTTATGAGATACTTACTATTTTTTTCTTTTTGGATTTGTATTTCTTTAATTTTTGTAAGTTACAGATATACAGAAGCCCATCCATTTTCCCTATATTTCCCTATTTGTTATTATATAATTGTTCATAGTCATTTTTGTGATCTTTTGAATTTATGTTATATCCACTGTGACATCTCCTTTTCCATCTCTAGCTTTATGAGCTTCTCTCTCTTTTTCTTTGTCTAAACTTTTGCCATTTTTATCTCTACAAAAACTAACTTTTAATTTTAGTGAATCTTTATATGGCTTTTAAAGCCTTAATCTAGTTTATTCATACTATACCCCTTACTATTTCTTTCCTTGTCCTCATTTATTCCCCTTTTCTTTTCTGGCTTCCTGAAATGCACTGATAAGGTGTTTGACATAAATCAATGATATAGATGTAGGTGATTGTTACTATTAACATCTTATTATTGCATTTCTTTGTATTCCATATATTTTCATTTGTTTCAAAATTGTTGTCATTGTTTGTTCATTGGTTTGCTTGCTTGTGGGACAGACTTTTGCTAATGTAGCCCAGCATGGCCTTGAACTGAAGATCATCTTGCCTCAGCCTCCTAAGTAATGGTTTTAAAAGCATGCACTACCAGGTCTGGTTTTAGAAATGATATTTCCACTTTTGTGTTATCAGACTGGTGAAGATCATAAAGTTTAATAGGCTACATTTAGTGTGTTGATCTGAGTTAGTGAAAAGCTATCTTATACCTAATTAAAAGCTGCTACATATATATCAAAGTGACCAGACTCTGCTACTCAAATATGCTTCTTTGGCATAAGCATGATAATGACTGTCTTCAGGAACTATGGGCACAGGAGAAACTGAAAATAAAGCAAACATTACTTTTTCCTAAGAGAAATTTACATCTATATGGAGAATCAGCATGTATCGCGGGATGTCTCCTATCTGTACCAAGAAGAGAAAGACAGCTCTGAATCTCTACAAACACATCCACAAAAAGGGTACAAGCCAGTTTGCATAGTAAAAGGCTGACCTTGATTTGCCAGCTTTTTCCTGGGAACCCCCTTACCATGGGCTTTCTCCTTATACTGTTTCAGTTTCCTCTGAAGATGGATTTTATGCCTGGATTTATGGACATTTGCTGGACTAGCATATGACCACTTCATTGGGTTTGGGCTGTAAATCTCATAGACAGTGTCAAGCTCATAGGATCTGAATAAAGACAAAAATTTCCTGTCATTTTCTAATGTCATGGCCTATGAGTTTTCTAAAGTATACTTCTAATTATTATTTTAGAACACATTACTATTTATTTAAAATAGCTTACTATAAAACAGAAAGCCATGTTACAATAGCCACTACCTCTTAAATCCTATCTTTATTATCTCTTAATTTCATCAAGAGGATAAATTGAGTAATTGACCTGTTTCATATAAGTTTTTGTAAGTACACTCCTTGAAGCTTGTGTGATGTTGTAATTACCTAACCACACAGTTCTCAAAATATAGTATTAAACATTTTAGAGTCATGGTAGCTATATCCCATGGACATGTTTGAATAAACTTGCTTTTCTCTTAAATATAGAATATAATACAACCTCAAAAGTAAACAACAAAAAATGTTTTCCTTTGTGTGTGAGCTACCTGTACATCACTGTGAGCAGACACCTGACAGACACGACTTAAGAAAGGAGATCCTCTTGTCTCACAATTCTGGGATTCGATACAGTCCATCACGGCAAGGAAGGCATGCAGGCTGGGCATCTTTGCCTATAGCAGTGGAGGGTGAGGCCACAGCTCTTCACATCTCAGCTGACAAGCAAGTCAGGACTGCAAATGCAACCTGCAATCACATATAACTTTCAGGGGTCCTAATCCTAATCTTAACCCTTTGCCTGTCAGCTGGGTACTTTGTCCCAAAGATTCCACTTCCTTTCAAACCAGAAGCACCAGCTGGGGACCAGGTATACACACAAAGGGGGACATTATATATTCAAACCATAAGAACTTGCAGAATGCAGATTTTCAGGGACAATCATGAGACTCAGTCGGTCTGGGCTGGGGCCCAGGAGTCTTCATTTTATACAAGAGCACCCCACCACCACCATTTGATTGGAGCCCACTGACCTTCCTACCTCATGTTGTTGCTGCTTCAGCAAATGAGCAGTCTGGCTTTTTGATGGATGAGGTACATACAAGGGACAACTAGAGCGGCAGAAAGAAACATGGGAGCTATAGAAGTTAGATGCTGAGAGTGTAGGAAATAAAGCCACCATCCTAACAACACAGACCTTGCACACCTGCCCTAACCCATGGGAAGAATCAGAGTTCTGACCTAACACTTGTCTGGTGCATCCCAGATGCTCTGCAGATGTGGTCTTTGTAAGCCAGCTAAGGGTCCTATAAAATGGGTCCTATCCAAGGAGATGTCAGACAACTTGACCTGTCGGCCTGCTGAGGAGTGGGCAAGGTTCATGAAGGTTCATCTGCCCAGCTGTAGATCCCACCAAACTCCTTTAACCTTTCTCCCATAGCCGAGCCCCCAGCACATGTTAGGCACCGCTTGAAAGAGGGTTTTCAGGGTAGACATGCTTCTTCCATTTTCTTTCATTCTTTCACTTGGGCCTGCTGACTTGCTTCTCTGGAGGCCCCTCATTCCCATAAACAACTAACATCCCAGCTGTCTTTATAGCGGGAACCAAGGTGCCATGTGCAAGCAGGTTTCTACCTATGTGACCTGAAACAAGGGTCTCACCCTCTCTCTGACTTGGCTTCCTTACCTGAAAAGAAAGGGATGACAACCCTCATCCCTTCCCTTCAGAGTAGCCGTGTCAAGTGGGAGCTTCACATGCATTAGTTCACATACTCATTCCCTCTGCCTTGGCTAGATTTATGTCAGCTTGACACAAGTTAGAGTCATCTGAAAGGAGGGAACCTCAGTTCAGAAAACCCCTTCGTAAGATCCTGCTGCAAGCCGTTTTGTTAATTAGTGATTGATGTGGGAGGGTCCAGCCCATAGTGAGTGGTGCCATCCCTGGGCAGGTGATCCTGGTATCTGTAAGAAAGTAGGCTGAGAAAGCAATAAGGAGCATTCCAGTAAGCAGCACCCTCCATGGCCTCTGCAGCAGCTCCTGCCTCCAGGTTTCTGCCCTGCTTGAGTTCTTGTCCTGACTTCCTTCAGTGACTGACTATGATGTGGAAGCATAAGTCAAATAACCCTCTTCCTTTCCAACTTGCTTTTGGTCATGGTGTTTCTTCACAATAATAGAAACCCTGACTGGGATACTTTCAGATTGCTAAAATCAGAGGTAGGGCTATGGCCAGTCCAAGGCCATTGTCAGAAGTGAGCAAATGCAGCCTGCATCTTCCACTGGGAAGCAGAAGGACTATGACACAAGCAAGTCAGCAGAGGTGAGCAAAGAGTAAGCCCAGAATGAGACTGTGCTGGCAGGAAGGGGCCTGTGTCTGGAAATGAGTATTAGGAAGGACCTTCAGTCCTAAGTGATACTGGGGGACACCCACCATCAGGAAGGATGGCAATGGGGTTCAAAAGAAGACTGAAACGACACCCATAACCTCGTACAAACTGCACAAAAATGATGACATCATAGCAAGCCCTCCGTATACATACACATGCACAAACACATGAAGATATAGAATGTGCACAGACTCATGTATACAAATTCATAGATGCAGACACAAACGAAGGCCCAGAGCTGAACAGACAACTTAGATCTGGAATGTTCCTCACAAAACTGTGTTGAGCCTATTGGCACTATTAGGAGGCAGTGGAGCCCTTAAGAGGTAGAACCTAGTGGGAGGTAACTGGGTCACTGAAGCTGTGCCCTTGAAGGACATCAGCCCCTCTTCTCCTTTCTCCCTCTCTCCTAACTTCCCAGACACCACAAGGAGAGCAGCCTTACTTCACCTCGTGGTCCCACATAACATTTTGCCTCAACACAGGCCCAGAGTAAGGGAACCAAACAATCATGGATTGAAAGCCTTGTAACCAGAAGCCAAAATGAACCTCTTCTCTTGATAAGTAGATTTTTCTAGGTGCTTTGTAACAGCAACAACAGCTGATTAACACATGCAAACATATAAACACAACACACACATACATACCCACACACATAACCATATATTCAGATAATTACATGTAAATATACATATATTTACATGTGTGTAAATATATATACATATATATATATAAAGAGAGACAGAAGCATATATACAGACAAAATACACATATATGTATACACAGATACTAACCATGGGGACACAGACAGATGTAGGTACACAGAAAGACACAGGTATAGACACAATAGCACATGCACACATAGATGCAAGCATGTACAAATCATACCAAGCACAGAGACATGCAAATTAAAATATACGTCCAGACATGTACACAGACAGATACACCATACAGACACACATACAGATATACATACTTGCAAACACAAACACATAAAACACACACATAACATACACTCAGTATTCACACCACACATATGCATGCACATAGAGACACAGACATAGAAATTCACACAGGCACATACAGAAATAAACACAACGCACACAGGCATACACACAGAAAGACACACACGAGGTGATTCATGCCTGCGTATGCATAGACACCATGTGCAATGCTGAAGCACCATGTCCCTCTTTGAACCTGGCCCGAGTGCTTTCCCTGCACAAAACTGTCTGGATACGGGGTCGTAGGATGAGAAATCCGTGTCCTGCCAGTAAAATCAGGAACTGGGAAACATCAACCAAGTTGTATTTACACAGAAAAGCACAGATCTGTGAGGCTCCCGGGGGACTATCAAACAAAACCATGTGTGTTTTAATCTTATGTATATTGACTCTGAAAAAAAAAAAAAAACCAACTGACTCTGCACAGTAGCTGGGTCCATGCAAGTTGCACCTGAGCTCCCAGGAGCAGGGTGCTGTTGACTTATGCTAATGGCTGGACTGCAAAAGCCCCTCCAGGAGGACTCTGAACCAACCCGAGAGGGAGGGAAAGAGAGCTATGACTGGAGGAGAGTCAGCAAGCTGGGCACTGTGAACTCTTTACACCATCCTCCCCTCTGACCCGCCAACGCTTGCCCTCCTGGCACCCACGGGCAGGTACCAACACGACAGTGAAGTTGACAGCCTGACCAGTCCTCCACTGTCTCTATCCTGCTGGGCTGTAAAATCTGTACCAACACGAAGGGACTTGTCTTATCCATTGCTGAGTCCCAACAGCTTAGCTCAAAGCAGATGTTTGATCATTTGTTTTTTAAAGAGGAAGAAATTACTTAACAAGTAGACAATAGGGAAGAGAATGAGGGCAGCTAATGTTCAAGAGTGCTGTAGTGTACTTCTGGGTTCAGGAGTCTCCTACCCTCTTCTGCTGACATAGCTCATCCATTCCTGCCATCCTGGCTGTCTACCAATGGTTTCTCGGTCCCTGGGGCAGGCGTCCACCTGAGCCTTCTCCCCTACTTAGTCTTACATGGTCACAGCGCAAACTGAGAAATCCACAGGACCGTGCATAAATCCATCAAAGCTGGGACAAGAACTTGCCAAAGAAACACCAATGGGAAAGAGGTAGTCTTGCTCTGGCAAGAGGTGAAAATCACCAATGTGGGTCCTTAGTACAATCAGGACACTGTCCCCTTTACCTCCCCCATTCCTCAATGTGATTTCCACCCAAGCCTATCCTGAGGCCTTGACCACCTCTTCACACCTGTGAGATGGCTCACTGGAGTCTCACATACACCCCTCCCCCACTTCACTCTCCCTCCTACAGGTCTGTCCTCAGGCTTCATAAAACATGCAGCGTCTACTCTAAAACAACGCAAACCTCCAAAGATACACTGAAAAGAATCAAATGGCCTTCCCTCCTGGAACAAATAATAACTGCGAAAATACAGAAAACAAACATTGGGCATCTGCTAGAATGGGATAGTGGTCCCCAAGAGAGGGGACACAAATAAACAACTAGGTTGTTGGCCTACCCTTCTTCCAAAGTCTCCAGACTGAAGGATGTTAGAGGCAGGAGAGGAAACCCAGAAGGAGCCCACAATCTCCCTGACTTAAAGAGACAATTCTGGAAATCCTTAAGGGACTAAGGTATTGTCTTGTAAAGGCTCAGATGATTCTCAATGATCTCTACCCCCAATATTGATAGCCATGTGTTCTCAGGCTAATCATAAAAACCAAGAGCATGTGACATAAGCCCTGATGAATGAAGATGGAAGGTTGTAAGAGTCTGTGGCTGGCTGGCTGTCATCTTAGAGGCTCTCTCTCTCTCTCTCTCTCTCTCTCTCTCTCTCTCTCTCTCTCTCTCTCTCCCTCTTCCTCTCCCTCTCTCTCTCAGCCTCTCTCTGTGTCTCTGTGTCTGTCTGTCTGTCTGTCTGTCTGTCTCTCTCTCTCTCTCTCTCTCTCTCATTACTTCTCCCATCACCTTTCTTCCTTCTTTACCCCTCTCTTCTTCCTTCCCTCTCTTCCTCTTACTGTATTGGGGGGGGCAGTAGATACCATGTGTATGACTAGCCTGTGGAAAGGCCCATGTGTTAAGGAACTGACATCCACATGACTTAGCCTGGAAGCAGGTTTTCCAGCACCTTCAGAGGACCAGCACTTTGGCCACAATTTGACTATGCTCTCATAAGAGACCTTGAGTCAGAAACAGCCAGCTAAGCTAATCTGTCCTGAAATTAATCCACAAAATCCCACAGAAGCCCTGTGAGGTGGTACATGTTGTTTTAAAGATGTCATCAGAATCTTCACAAACAAAAAAGGGGGACATCAGAAATAGGAGATGTGGAGGCAAAAGTAAACTCCTTTTTTTATTTCTATAAATGCCTTAAAATACAGCTGATTGCTTAAAGCAAGAATACCAACACTATAGTTTTTTAATTCATATCAAAGCAAATACAGGATTTCCATCATATAACAGCAAGAAAGCAATGGAATGTACTGGAATTCACTGGAATATAGTATTATACATTTGAGCTGATGTATTATTATTTAAAATTAGACTAAAAATGTAGAACTATATGCTACAATACTATATAACTGATAAGAAACTGAAGTAATGGTTTAATAAGCCAACAAATGGGATTTATATAATAAGAAAAAGAAATTGATCCAAAAGAAAGCAGAATAAAGAAAGGGAGGACCAGAGAGAAGATTTCAAGATAAATATAAATCCAATCACATCAAATTTAAATGATTAAAACAATACTCAACTAAAAGGCACTGTTTCAAGCTGTATTGTTGGGAACAACTATATACTTCTGCCTACAAAAAGAACTACTTTAAAGGGCTAAAAACTAAAAGCTGGTCTGGAGGATGACTCAGTATAATGCTTGCTTATAAGCATGAGGACCTAAGTTTGACACTCAGAACTCAAGTAAAACTGCCAAGTATAGTAGTGTGCATTTGAAGTCTCAGGTCTGTGAGACTGAGACAAAAGGTTCCCTGGCACTTGCCAGTCAGCCAGTCTAGCCTAACTGGTGAGCTCAGGCAAATGAAAGACTCTGCTTCAAAGGAGGTGAATGACATTTCTAAAAATAATACCCATAGTCATAGTCCAGCCTTCACAAGCACACACATGCACACCTGTACACACATGTGCATTAAAAAAAAAACCCTAACAGTTCATGAGGAAAACACCCTAATACAAGAAAGCCAAGGTAGGGTGGCCATATAGATTACCAAGCAAGATAGGTTTTTAAAGTAAATAATATTACCAGGGAGGTACACGTCCACTCCAAATGATGGGAAAGGCAGTTCCCAAGGTAATATGCAACCATCTGCATGCATTATAGACAGGACTTCAAATCCAAGAAGCAAAAGCCAATGGAATAAGAAGCCACAGCAGACAAATCTAGTTTCCACTGGAGACTTCAACACAGGACTCATAATAACCCCAGGAGCTTGAGGTGAATGGAAGACAGTGCTGGAAATCAACCAGAGAGTTCTAGCCCAAGGAAGACAGGCTAGCCCAGGCTAGGACTGTGAAAGCAGAAGTCAACAGACAGCCCATAACCATCTAGAGCAGTGGCTCTCAACCTTCCCAATGCTGTGACCATTTAATATAGTTCTTCATGTTGTGGTGACCCCCAGCCATAGAATTATTTCATCACCACCTTATAACTGTAATTTTGCTACTGTTATGAATGGTAATGCAGGATCTCTGATATGCGACCCCTGTGAAAGGGTCATTGGACCCCTAAGGGGTCACAACCCACAGGTTAAGAACCAGTGATCTAGAGCCTTCCTTCACAGCCATGATAACTTGGACTTCTAGAAGGTTCTAGAGCAGGCAGTGTCTATGGGATACTTCTAGTTTGAAAACAGGATTGATTCCATAGCTGTAAGACCCCCCTGCCAATGACCTACAGATGCAGTTCATTGACTAAGCATGGGTACCATTTTTCTTTGATGAGTTTTGTGACATGTAATTGCCATATAATAAGCAGCACATATTTACGGTTAAAAATGTGACACATTTTTATAGCTGTGAGACAGTAACTACAATCTTCATAATGAATCACGCTATCACCTCCAGAAGTTTCCTCATCCTGTTTCCTTACCCTGCCTCCCATTCATCTCAACTCACTGCTAACCTCATTTGTTACAGCCCCAAAGTGGAGGGGAAAATCCAAATATCTATTAGAAGGACAGCTGGTAAGCAAACTGTATTGTGCTCACATACTAGATACTATTCAGCAGTGAAATAAAGAATCAGAACACAAAACAACAAGAATGAGCATAAAAAATTCATATTCAAATCAAGAAGACCTAGAAATAAGAAAACTCTACCCAAGGGCTGGAGACACACATGCATACATGCACACAGCTACACTAACAAATTCATACACACACACTCACAACCCAACACATACAAAAAAGCACACATACAATACCACTCACAAGACACACTACACACATGTACACACACACACCACAATATACTCAACACCATAAATACATCATACATACAACACACATATACAATAACACACATATACCACCAATATAACATCACATACGCAACAGCACACATGTACAATACCACAGATATACCACTACACACACACAAACCACATATCTACAACACCACTCACAACACATTACAGATACAACACCACACATACAACACAACACACACATACATACCACATTCCTTCACACACAGCACCCTAGATACAATGCCACTTATATAATACCACTCACGACACATACAACACAACATATACAACACCACATATAGGACACCACACACTACACAGGACAGGCTACATGTATACAACCACATACACAACACACACATACAATGTCACACACATACAGCTCAGCACACATACAACATAATATACACAACACCATAAATACACCACACACACACACAACACCACTATACATCACCACACATACAACACAATCACACACCACATATACAACATGACAAACTGACATACACACACAATAACATTCACCAAACATATATCACCATGGACACACAACACCACATATACACCACCAATAACACAATACCACACACACAACACCAACAGCCAAGAAGAAACTGCTTAATCCAGAACTTGACCAACCTTGGCAGTCCATGTTTCTAATATGAACTGTCCTGGTATAGGCAGTAGTTAGTTCCTCAGTGTGCCAACCTGACATCTCCTTAACAAGTTACAATGCCGAACGTGTTTTCATGAGCTATTTTCAGTCTATAGATACTCTTCTCTAAAATGCTTCTCAACTCATTTTCTACATTTATACCACTGGAGTCTTTGGATGACAGGACTGCAAAGCAATATAAGGAAAACAAGGAATAGATAGATTTTTTTCCCTATTTTTTTGGCGTATTTTTATTAATTAAATTTGTTCTTTGGCAATTCCATATGTGTTTATGATACATTCTGATTACACTGTCCCCACCTTCTCTTATCTCCCTCCCACCTGTCACTATCCCCATGCCCTACAAATCTCTTACCCACATTTGTCAGCCCAGTGAGTTTAACTGGGGCCATCTATGTGAACATGGTTTGGAAGTGGCCTTGTATCCTGGCGAGTTCAGCAGGGTATGCACAACTAAAGTCAATAATCCTCCCAAGACACAAACACACACAGAGCGAGAGAGAGAGAGAGAGAGAGAGAGAGAGAGAGAGAGAGAGAGAGAGAGGGAGGGAGGGAGGGAGGGAGGGAGGGAGGGAGGGAGGGAGGGAGGGAGGGAGGGAGGGAGGGAGGGAGGGAGGGAGGGAGGGAGGGAGGGAGGGAGAGAGAGAATCTATCAGTGGCCAATAGTTTAGCAAAGAGTGGTTGGGGAGACACAAGTGCACCCTTCATCCCTGACTGGTGTTGACAGGGCCACTGTTAAGCAAATCCAGTGCAGGTGTCCACAGCTGCTGTGGGTTCAAGATCACAGTGCCTCTGTCTAGAAGATGACATTTCATGGTATCTTCCCCATCTTCCAGCTCCTCCATTCTTTCTGCCCACTTGTCCACGATGCTCCCTGAGCCATAGAGGTGATGCTACAAATGTTCTGTTTAGAGCTGAGGCCTCAACCATTATTCTCAGCACCCTGAGCAGCTGTTGAGTCTCAGCATTCATCACCATTCACTGTAGAGAGGGGCTTCTCCATTAGGTTTCCATATGGCATTTTCACACATACTTCATCCTGGTTGACCATCGTCTCTTGCCTCTTCTGCCATTTTTAACAGCCAGAAGTCTCTTTGTTGATGCTTAAAAGGAAGCATATCTAAGAGAAGACATTTCTAGGAGGGGAACAGGATATGCAAAGACCCCGAGACTGCAGAGTGCTTAGTGTGTTTAAGGACTAACCACTAAGCTGGCTGGAGCTGGGTTGGAGTAAATGAAGGGAAGGAGAGAAAAGGATACATGCTCGTGGGAAAATCTACTTCCCCATGTATTATATATGGCACTGAGCTCTGAAGGATTGACGATGGAAGTAAACATTTAATTTTTAAAATCAGTGTAATCTGATTATTTGACCACTGGCCTATAGCCCACTCCATGCTTTTCTTGGAGTTTAGTCCCTGGATGCCAGATGGAAGCAACTGTTTCCCACTGTAAAGATTTTATCCCCTGACTCTGCGTCTCCCAGGAGGTCTGCCCATACTTCCCCCACCACTCAGATCCAGTGGAATGGCAGGGGCTTGTAGCTGACATCATGGGAGGAGTATTTAATCAAGAATAATTTAAACTGCTTACCGGACTTCATTTACCATTATGATAGGACATAAAAGTTTAAGGCTTTTGCCAAAAAAAAAAAATCTATGATCCAGCTCCATACAAGTTCTAATAAATCTGCAAAGAGGGAATTTGTCATCTCTCAATAAATGTGTCTTTTCTGCACTCTCCTCTGAAAACTTGAAAATCTCAGATATAAATCTCAGTTGGAATCTTCATTTCTCTCTCCTCAGGGGCATGATGTTCCATGCTGGAACATGGATGCCTCCTGGCACCCTCTTCCTAGTCTCTGACATTCATCCTAATTCCTTCCTCCCAATTTCTACATCTTCTTTCTCCATCCTAGGAGGTTCCAGATGGACTGTCCAAGTGTTCAAAAGCCTCTCATGTTCCTCATCTTGGGAATGAGGCTGTGCCATGTGGCCTGGAAGGCCCATTCTTTTTCCAATGGCCCTTGGAGGCACTCAACTTGGTACCAGCACTGATGTCTCTGAAGGCTTGTGGGTTGGGCACTAAGGGAATAAGAGGTAGAATAAAGATTTGAGGAGAGGCTTCCCTGAGGACACTGAAGACCAATTAAAGTACCCAGGTACAGGTAGTGTCATGGATGCCTATCCTCCAGGCATGACACCAAGGTTGCCCTCTTGGACCCTCAGCAGCGGTTTGTGACCCTCCATACAAGATTGAGTCTGTTAATTTTCTCAAGGTGTCACAGTCACCGAGCAGAGAGACATTTTCTTGAGTGGCATCATCACTCCTGAGTTGCCCATGCTCCTAAGGATAACCCCTCATCCACACTCCTATAATTAAAAGTAAAATTAAATTCATTGGTTCAAGATGGACATGGCTGGAATCCTCTCTTTGGTCTTTTGTTGGTGCTTTATCAGAAGTGAAAAGACATCTCTTCATCTCCCCAGGAAAAGTTCACACAACAGGCCAAAAATTCAAAACTGCAGGCCTGGTTACTTGCTACAACATGGATTCGGAAACACTCACCCTGCTCCCCATAAGTGGAAGAAGCAGAAACAGAGGCCCACACTTTGGATGATTGTGCAGATAGGAAATGTCCACCAAACTCATAAAGGCAGAGAGTCAATTAGGCATTGTGCGGGAACCATGAGGAAACTGAAATAGCCTGCTAATGAGTTCAGGGTGTCTTAGGGGGTAGTGAAAGCGTTTTGGAATTAGATAGTGGCAATGGATGCAAAAGTAAATGAATATACTAAAAACCACTGAGTTGAGCACTTAAAAATGATGAGTCTTATGTCATGTGATGTGTATTTCAATCAGAAAAATGCAGATGTTGTCAATGGACAGAGGATCTGCCTCAGTGTAGATGAGACAGCTCTGCCAGCTTAAGGGAGGGTGAAAGGTCTAATTCTCAGGACAGGCTTCCCTGACCCAGAAGACTTCTTCTCTCTAGGAACCAGGCTGCTGCCTAGAGTGCAGAGTCTCATCCTGGTGGTTGGCCTCCACTAAAGGACCCCAAACCAAATCCCAGATGCAGTTCATCTCAAGGTGTGATACCAGGACAGGGCCACATCAGAACTAACTGGGGATCTTGTTTTAAAAAATCAAGTCCCTAGCCCTATCCCAGACCAACTGAATTGGATTTTTATTTTTAACAAGCTCTCTGGGTGATTCTTTCACAAGCGAAAGTTTGAAAACCATTTTGAGTTGGAGTGCTTTTCAAACTTTAAGGCGCATACAAATCATGGGAGATCTTATTAAAATGTAGATGATTCTGACTCCATGAGTCTGGGGTGGGGCCTGAGAGTCTGCATTTCTAATCAGCTCCCAGATGTTCACATCCCTGCAGCACAGTTTCTGCTTTGAGCGTCAGGGGTAGAGTAGATTTTTTTTTTTCTGTTTGCTTATTTGTTTGGGTTTTTTAGGACAGGGTTTCTCTGTGTACAGTCCTGGCTGTCTTGGAACTCTCTCTGTAGACCAGGCTGTCCTTGAACTCATAGAGATCCACCTGTCTCGGCCTCCTGAGTGCTACCTGCAGAGTGCAATTGTACAAAGAACTTTGGGGAAGTCAAGTGCCCAGGTGCCACTCTAAGATTCTGAAGTGGATGGGCATGGCCTCAGCATAAGGGTTTAGAAAAAATTCCGCACCCCCTCCGGTGATTCTAAGAGACATCCATATTTGGGAACCACTGGGATGGAGGCAAAAGGAAGTTGTGTGTGGGTGGCAATGTAGCCTAAGGAGCTGAAATCTTGAGAAAGCTTAAGTCCGAGGAGAGAGACTCTGCAGCAAAGAAGAAATTGTTCTGTCGCCATCTACACACACCAGAGCTTCCTGTGGCTCACCTCTCAAGAATGAGTGGAGGATTGCATTTCAAACTTCAAGCCTCAATAGATGGGGGAGTAGAGAGTCCCTGCCAGGTTTCTTCTTTTAGTCTACCTTCTTAGAGCTTGGGCTTAAGAACAAAGCCATCAGTAGACTAAGGAAGGTCCCTGGGCAGAGACAAGGAGCATCACCTATCCAGGACATCCCATTCACCATCGCCACCTTCAATCCAGGTAAGTCTTGGAAGGAAATAGAGACACGATTCTAAGACAGACAGGAGCTATTCTGGCTTCAAAACAAGGCTGTTTTCTCTCTGAGCAGAATAGACTCAGTGCAAACCCACTGCAGCTACCTCCAAAGAAGACCAGAAAAAAAATTCACCTCAGTGAATCCAAGCTGCAATCTATTCTGAGGCATGGTGACACCACTGTTGAGAATTCCATTCTTTAATGAGCAGGCTGAGATCACCAGGAGTCTGAGCCCTAGAAACTCATGATGTCTTACACAGATAGCCAGTCCTGAGAAGAACTCACACTGCCAAAAGGTACTCCTCAGCAAACTAATGAAATGTCCACCTAACCATCTAGATACGAGTCTCGTATAGGTGCCCCACCAATAAGATCTCACTGCTGCCCTTTTTCATAGAAGGAGATTTCCTGTACTCTTAGCAATATGAGTCCCTTGAAACGCACTCTATAGTCTTTGCAGTGTATTAGTAACTCTTCCTTTTCTATTAACTTGGTCTCTGATGAATTTAATTCATTCACATCCTGAACATCACTAAGTTGTCCAGTACCCTGGCATGCCTTGGCAGGGACCACAGCAGAGGATCTTTTGGCTTCTTCATCCCACAGTTACCACTGTGGTTTCCATTGGTTTAGATGGGAGAATGCTGAGAAATGTAGACCTCCATGCTACCCAGGTTTGCGGGAAGGCTCTCGAGGTTTAGGGGAAAGACATGACCACCAAGAAGGAAGAAGGATGCAAAAACTAAGGAATGTGAAGGCAGTTTGCCCTGAGTAGTGAAAGACAGATGTCAGAAGCAACATGCAAGCGTGCTGAGCAGGGCTGTTCCTGCACCACGTGGCACAGAAACGCAGGCCATATTTCAGAAGGAAATAAAAATGTGTCTGTAATTAATGATCCTCCAGGAACACATGGCCCTTATTAATGTAGCAATTTGGAGAAACATAATTCACTAAACATTGGGCTTGAAATGCAGAATGCTTTTGCAGCTGGAGGAGGATTCAGGGAAAGACGAAGGCACCCTTGATGGCTTCCCAAGGGTTCCAAGGACAGGGCACTGGGAGGGGCAGGGGCAGAGCTGGGTCACCCACATTGAGAAGCTGGGGCACTTGGGGGGAGGCACCTGAATTCTTGCCATCTTCTCTTTGGAAGATGACCTTGGAGTTTATATGGGTAAGCCAGGAAACCTAATCTGCCTGGGCTCACTTTCAGGCTCGTCCCCTTTGGTAGACTGCCTTGCCACAGCTGGCTGATAAATCTCTGCCTCCATTTGCTTAGCTGCAAAAACATAAAAATAAAATGGCACCTAATCTTAGGATTCAATGAAGTATTTTAACATAGTTCCTGACATATAATACATGCTAAAGAGTGGGTTTATTATTGTTGCCTGGTTTTGTCCATGTATCCATAGGACTAGAGACAAGAGTGGAGTAGAAGGAGGATTTCTGTGAGGCTAACTTCCTTTCTAGATGGCTTGGTATGGTGGCTTGAATGAAAATGGCCCCCATAGACTCAGAGGGAGTGGCATTATTAGGAGGTGTGTCCTTGTTGGAGGAAGTGTGTCAATGCAGGTGGGCTTTGAGGTTTCAGATGTTCAAGCCAGGCCCAATATCTCATCACTCTCAGCTGCTCTCCAGCACCATGTCTGCCTGCATGGCATGAACTAAATCTTGGAACTGTAAAATAATGTCATAGTGTCCCTTCATGGCAACAGAAACCCTAACTAAGATACTTGGTCTAGTGACACAAGAGATGAGAGCAAAGCCGATGTGGGATGGGTCCCTCCTGACCTGCAAAGGAATCACCTGGCAAAAGTAATGATAGAGGGAACCAAGTTACTTCATGTCTAAGACAGTGAGCGGTAAGCCATTAAACACCAGACTGAAGAAAGTGGAAAAACAGGAGACAGCAAGCCAAGGAGCCTGGGTTCTGGTGCTAGACCTTTCTCTGGGTAGCCTTTGTCTGTCCACTGTTCAGACAAGCATTTCCCCATCCAAAAGGAGCCATGCATCAAGAGCAGTCATGTGTCACAACAATGGAGATCTTTTCTAAGACATCTGTATAGGTGATCATGTTAGCACAGTGTGTGTTTCCTTAGATGAACACAGGAAAGCAACTTAGACGAGCCTATTGCTCTCTGGATGAACATAAAAGGGGGCAGTAAAAATATGGTTCCATATGTAAAGACAGTGCCTCTGAAAAGACTGGGAGTTGCTCTGAATGAGAGAGTAGTCAGCGTGTGGTAAGTGACTTGGGATATTGTCATATACTGTGCAATTTGACTATGCTTCACTTATAAACAATTTTTTTTCTACAGTAACAAATCAATCTTGCCTTAACATACACCTTAACTTTATAATAAAGATAGTTTTAGACAATTTCAAGTGTTCGGTAACTGTTAGTTAGCTTAAAACACACAATGTTCTGCTGTTCAAAAGTAGTTCTTCTGTTTTATTCTTTTGTCTTATGTTTTATACTGTTTGTTAAAAACCAAAACACATATGAGCTGAGGCCTACACAGGGTTAGGATCATCAATGCCCCTGTTTTCCATCCCCATGCTTGTCCCAGTGGATGAGCAGTAACCATACAGAGCTATCATCAACCATGGCAAATGTCTTCTGAAGTTCCTCTCCATGGTCCTGGCAGAGGCTTCTCATAAACATCTTTGGAAGGGTCATGTGTATACATGTGTGTGATGCAGGTGGTATGTGTAAGCATTCCTGCGTGGTTGTGAGTCTGGATGCACTTGTGTACACATGTGTGAGGGCCGTTAAGTTGACATGAAGTGTCTTCCTCAATCACTCTCTTCATTTACTAAAGCAGGGTCTCTTCCTGAACCGAGAGCTAGTCTACCTAACCAGCTTGCCCTGGCATCTCCCATCTCCCCTCTAGTGTAAAGCAGCTGCCATGTCCACTCAACTTTTTATATGTGCTCTAGAAATCCAAACTCTAGCCCTCACAGTGATGCAGCAAGTGCTTTATACCCCAAGCCATCTCTCTGGTACCCACAGCTAGCATTTTTTTCGAAATGTAAGGATTTCACTCTAGAACAGCTATAAAGGTATGGTAAATGCTTAAACCAGTAACAGTCACTGGCCAGCTGCACATAACTAGATGTACACATAACTAAATGACTAGAGGTTTCTACCAGCATCATCACAATCATGTGAGTCACACACTGTGTTATTTATTATGACAGCTATGTCGGTAAGTAAGAGGGATTTTCCTGTTCTGTGGTAATCTTAGGCCAATTGTACATGTGATCCACAGCATGCAGCTGTGGTTTCTAAAGTCTGCTCAAGCCCAATCTGCTTTTAACTTTTCAATTCTTTGGTTAAAATGCAACAATATTACCCAGGCTGGGTAAATCTCACGGACAAACTGAAGAAAGCTCCAGCTGTCCAGTAGTCGTCCCTGTGTGCACGCAGCAGTGGCAAATATGTACAGAATAGGGATTCGGGACGTGTTCTAGGCACCTTTCCAGCAGCCCATACTTACCTGAACTAAACCAACCACCTTCACTAGAACTATCGCTTAAAACTTTCATCATGTGAGCACTGTCTCCAGGAATCAGGCCTCTGATACACAAAACTCTAGAGAACAAATTCAGATCATTACAATTCTGTCCAGCTGTTTATTCAAGTAGTCTTAAGTATAGTACTAAAACCCCCAACTGTGGTTACTGAATTCTGTTTCTTCTCTTAGGTCTGTCTCAGGTAAATGTGTTTGGGAGCTTTGTAAAAAGTGAGTGTGCATTTGACTGATAATACCCGCTGGGTACGTAGGCCCTTTTTCATTATAGAAATTCCTTGTTCTGTAATAACACTTAAAATTGGTTTTGGCTAATAATGATAGAGTTGTTCTAGCTTGCATGTGGTTACCTACTGTATCTATTTCCATCCCATTACTTTGTTTTTAGACATGAAATGTGCTGCTCACAGGTAGCATAGAGTTATATCTTGCTTAAAAAAAAAATTCCAATATGCTTATTGTCTTAGTTACTGTTCTTTTGCTGTGGAGAGACATCATCAAGGCAATGAATGAAAGGAAACATTCAAATGGGGCCTTGCTTAGAGTTTCAGAGGGTTGGTCCATGACCATCATGGCAGAGAGCATGGCAGCAGGCAAGCCAACAAGGCACTGGAGCAGTAGCTGAGAGCTTACATCTTACTAGCAAGATAGAGGCAGAGAGTGAGAAGATCTGATCTGTCTTGGGTTTTGAAATTTTAGTGACTCACCTCCTCCAACAAGGCCACACCTACTAATCCTTCCAAAATAGTCCACCAACTGGGAACCAAACATTTAAATATATGAGCCCATGGGTCCCATTTTTCTCCAAACTATCACAGTACAGTAATCTTTGCCTAATTATTGGCTTAATGGCACATCCAAATTTAACATAATGGCCAAGCTTTTTTATTTTAACGTCTTTGTCTTGCCTTGTATTTCCTTTGCATGCAAGCATCTATTTCCCTTTTATGTCCTTCTTTTGTTTTAAGTATTTTTCCCTTAATTTTTCTATTACTTTTAATTTCTTGTCTTTAATTCTTCCTTTCAATTAACTAACAGTGGAATCATGAGTTATTTACTTGCTCTGTGGATTACAAAATGCATCTTTAACCATCACAACACCCTTGAAATTAAGTATGGTTAATGCTAACTTAATTATAGTAAAATACAGCAATTAAGCTACAGTTAGTTCCATTGTTTCTTCCTCGCTTCTGCTGTAGGTTCCATATAGATTACATGTCTACACTATAAACCCAACATATAGCACCATAATTGTTGTTTATGAAATCTACTGACTGTTGGGAAAATTACCAGAAGAAAAATAATGGAATACATTTATGTGTTCTTTCATTGCTTTCTGCCTATTTATCATCTCTTAGGCTGTTTGTGTATTCCTGTGAGTTTCAGCTGTTGGCAGTGTCATTGCCTACAGTCTGTAATCTCAATACTAGGAAGCAGGCAGTGACAGGAAGCTTTTGGAGGCTTTCTGGCTAACCATTCTAGCCAATCAGTGAACTCTAAATTCAGACAAAGACCCAACATTGACCTCTGTCTTCCACACAAACACATTCACAGGATACACACATTCTCTCTCTCTCTCTCTCTCTCTCTCTCTCTCTCTCTCTCTCTCTCTCTCTCGATACACACACACACACACACACACACACACACACACGAGAGAGAGAGAGAGAGAGAGAGAGAGAGAGAGAGAGAAGAGAGAGAGAGAGAGAGAGAGAGAGAGAGAGAGAGAGAGAAAGAGAGAGGGGGAGAGAGAGAAACATACATACACAAACTACATCATTCTTCTGCCTCCCAGCCTTTCTTGCTTATGTTCAGCACTCAGCAGTTACATTTACTACTATTTCCCTGTATATAGTAAGTCTTTTATCCTCTGTGATCACCCAAGATTTTCTGTGGCAGTTGACTTTCTACTGTTTGACTGTAAGGTGTTGGTAGGTTACAGTAGGTTTGTTGTGGGATGTCTTTCTGTGTGCTGTGAATATATGTGACTGCCATTGGATAATAAATAAAGCTTTTTTGGCATACGGCAAGAAAGCTTACAGCCAGGTAGGAAATTCAAGCAGAGAGACAGAGAGAAGAAGGGCGGAGAGGAGAGAGATGCCAGCTGCTGCCCAAGGAGCAACAAGATGCCAGCAGACGAGTAACGCCATGGCCATGTGGCAATATATGGATTAATAGGAATGGGTTAATTTAAGATGAAAGAGCTAGTTAGCAATAAGCTGAAGCCATAGGCCATACAGTTTGTAATTATTATAAGCCTCTGTGTAATTATTTTGTAAGCAGCTGTGGGACTGCAGGGTCAGGCAGGACCCAGAAACACCCGGCTATGTAGGCTACTCTTCAGATTTACTTCTGGTTCAGTAGATTTTTAGATATGTTTTTTCCCCTTTTACCAATTTTGGGGAGGTGAAAGGTATTATTTCTTCAAAAGGTGAATTCTTTTACCACCCTCTTTTCTCCTTCTACATTTCTCATTCCATGAATTTCTCATTGCCTTTTTCTGGTTCTGTCTCACAAGTGTTTTCAGATCTTCTCATTTTCCTCCCACTTTTTTTTCTTTCTCTAATCTGAAGATTGGATGGTTTCTACCAACCTATCATCACCTCTACTAATACTTCATTCTCTTAACTCAAATCTATTACTGAGCACAAGCACTATGATTTTCATCTTAATTATATATTTCAACTCCATAATTCTATGTGCTCTTTTATAGAAACTCTCAGTTTTGTATTGAGACTTCTTATTTGCTTAATCGTTCTCATTTTTTTTTCTCTTTCATTTTGAAATGTTGGTAAAAGTTACTTTGAAGCCTTGGTCACATAGAAACTTGCAAGAGTCTGCTTAGGTTGGATGTCTGTTGATTGACTTGTTTTGTGTTCCTGAGTGTGGGTTATACTTTCTACTGAATATTGGATATATTTTAGTCAATATATTGGAGCAAATCCATCTGAGCTCTAATACTCTACTCTAGGCTACTCAAGCTTAGTGTCTCATCACAGCATGTATCCTTACCTGACGGATTTCCAATGTTCAGAAGTGAGTGGTTTAGAAAGAAAGATGGAGGATGCTGAGGATGGGGAAGACACAACAGAGATGAAGAAGGAAGAAGTTGAAAAGATGGAGGAGGAGAAAGATGAGAAGGACTAGACACAGCAGAGATTGGGGGTGAGAAGAAATAAAAGACTTATTTTTTGACCCTCAGGTTTTTTTTTACTGACAAAAGTAATGTTACAGGTTGTTGTGAGCATTACATAAAATTGTTTAGCTATTTAGTTACATTTTATAAATGCAAAACTATTACACAAAAACTATTTTCAACTACAATATTTTATTATGACTTTTTTCCTTTAGCAGACAGATAATTAGCTACCCCCAAATGTGATAATCTGGGATAAACAAAAAATGAACAAAGACCATGCAACTAGAAAAATCTATGTCCTATTTTATTGATATTCGTGAGAGACCTGCCCTTTCCTGGATAGAGATGGGAGAGGAGGGGATTGGAGGGTGGGAGCAGGGAGTTGAAGGAACTGGGAGAGGAGGATGTGGAGGAGACTGCAACCAGGATGTAAAATAAATAGATGAATAAAATAAAAAAATAACCCCCTCCCCCCAAAAAAAAGATCTATGTTTTTGGTTAACCAAAGGAAGGAGAAAAAGAGAAAAGTGTAAAATAGAACAAGAATGGGAATCTTACAGGAAAGAAAAGAGGAGAGAACAGCCCCCATGCTTCTCCCTCTGTCTCCCTGGAACAGCATCCCAAAGGTCACAATGAGGGCTGTTAACCTTGTAGTCAAAGTTTTCAAGATCCCTGGGAAGCCCAGCAATCAATTTATTCCAGCTCTGTAAATAGGACCCCTTAGAGAGTCCAGAGTCACAGTAGTTGGCAAAAGAGCAAAACCATTGACCTTCCTGCAAAGCAATGAGAGAGGTGGGGTCATGTCCAGAAAACGAATTTACTCAGGGCCTGTCTCCCTTTCTTACTGTCTTGCTGGGAGTGTGCTGGCAGAATACTGGCTTACTGGGGAATTTGGTTTTGCTTCACACTTAGCTGGATTCTGGTGGCTTCAGGGAGCCACAGTCTGACTAGAGATCCAAAGAATTGCAAAATAAAACAGAAATGGGAGTAACCCTGGTTTGTTCTGAGGCTGCCAAGAGACAAGAGTGGCAAGGAAAGGCAACTCATATGAGTCAGGGTAGCTGTTTTCAGCTTGCCATCTTGTCTCTGGAATGGCTTCTGGCAACTATTAACTCTTCTTAACTTTTGAAGAGCGTATCCACATTCATTATCTCAGTGTTTGATCATGAAAAATATTCCTAGACACCCCCAGGTCCTCTCTTATAATTTCACTTTGAGTATTTGAGTTTTATCTTCATAATCTAAAATGAATAATAAAAATGTATTTCATACAATATAAGCACTTATAAATGAGTCCGTCAAATCAGTTTGATACCCAAGCTTAAATCTGAGCTAATAATCACAAATAAGAAGTATTGTGCTAGTTGTTTGAACTAATAAGAAGAGAATAAATAATGCTTACTTACCAGAGGCCAAACATTGTCACTCAGAACAACTGGCACTAAAGCAGCCATCACCACTGAAAAGGACAATTCATTTTTATTTTTTTTAAAAAACTCTGACCCCTTCAGTTGCTTATTGGTTCTGTAATTTTGTTTTTATCTGATGTATGAATGTTATTTGTTTTTACATAATAATACAAGTATGTCTAGTTTTAATATTTATATTAGTGAGGACATTATAAACATAGTTCGCATCAACAATGTAGAGGAGAAACACAGACAAGGATATCAGTGGTGGAGAAGAGGGAAGAGGAGGAAAGAATAAAGGATGGATAGAAGGAAGAAAGGAACGAAGGAGCAAAGGAGTGAAGAAATTAAAGAACAAAGGAAGGGTGGGTCACCCTGTTGACTAAAGCCAGCTCAGACAGGTTGAATGACAGGTCCAAGGGGGAATCTCAAAAACAAAATCATTAGCCAGGAAGTGGACCTCTGGGCCACACCACACAGCTGCAACACGTAGGTTTCTTTACAAGCAAGGAAGGGGAAAAATGATCAAATTTAAGCATAAGAAAAACTGCAGGGGCAACTTCTCTTGCACCCACCCAACGGAGTAATCTCCCCTACTGTATTTCGGTAGATAGTATGTCAGCCTTAACGTAGAGAGCAACAGCAAAACTGCTCTGACCACCCCACCATGAAGCCTGAGCACACAACAGCATCACATACCAAAAAGGACAGCAGCATTGTAGTCACACATAAAACGTTTGAGCCACAACCCTGCCAGTAGCACAGATAAATACAGGTGGCATTTGTCAAGAGCACTGTTTTCATTGGTTCCTCACAATGCCCTATGATATCTTCCCACTTCACTAACTCTTACTATCCAGTTCTCATGAACTTGTACCATCTGTACAGAAGAAACACCTTCTGCAGATTAAATGGTGCCACACACCCCCCCAATATACTTGTCATAATCCCCAGAACTAGTCAATGTTACCTTCTGCAAGGAAGGGAACTGTGAAAATGTGAATAAATTAAAGATTGTGAATAGGGAGTTTGTCCTCGATATTTCTGGTGTCCTCCACATAATAGCTCTTGGAAGGGAGTAGCAGGGGGATCTAAGCTAGAGATAAGACAATGGGAGCAGAGACCATAATAACGTGGTTGTTGACTTTGAGCATGAAGACAATCATCATTGAAAGCTTGGAAGTGACTTGTAGCAGCTGGATGAGATCAGAACAGTTTCACTGCACCTTCACCCGATTCAAGGAGGCAAGAAGGAATAGCCAGTTGCTGAAGATTCTACTGGTGCTGAGCAGGGAAAGCATCTCAATGGTGGGAACATCATTGTAGGTGGGAAGAGTTACGGTGGAAGAAAACACCATTGCAGTATTAGAAAGCATGGAGGAAAGCCTATAACAAAAAGTGGAATTGCTTGATTACTGATAAGTTATATTAAAGTCCAAGAAGGGATAATGAGATCCAGGAAACGCATGGCTAAGTCATCAAACTGACCAAGGTGCCTTTACATTTTCCATGGCTAAGAATATAAACTTACTGAGATACCCCTCTGCTATATAGTAATATGTTGAATCAATCATCTGAACACTCACACAGGGTAGATCTCTTATGTCAATGTCAAGACTCTGGTAAGGAAATTTGTGTTCCAGAAACAAAAGATGTGGATAGTTGGATAAATGACCCTTAGCTTGTTAGTTCTGCTAGCTCTGCTTAGCTCTGGGAGCATGTTGCAAAGGCTCATGCTTCCCCAGAAAGAGCTAAAATTTTTGCTACATGGTAGATGTTATAGAAGACCAAGACCCTCTTCCAAAAGGCAGCAGGTGCCTCTCACAGGAACAACTTTGACTTCCTTTCCTGGATGCAAGGCTGATAACTAGGACTAATCTGGGCAATGAAGAAGGAAATGACTCTATAGCAAAAATATCCAAGGATTAGCAAGTTTCATTAAAGCCAGGCAATCAGAACTAGGACTGGAATTTAAAGATGCTTAATCAAAAGGATCATAATATAAGGCTAGATAAGGAGCAATGCCCCCATTGGGATTTATTGTTATTATTATTATTATTATTATTATTATTATTATTATTATTATTAAACATCATAGGAGGAAATTGGGAAAGCTTGCTACTGGCCTGTGGAGTAAAAGAGGTTCTTAGAAGCCCAGATAAAAGAAAGCTAAAACTGGTGACACGAAAATGCCTGCATGGTCCAGGAAGAAGTTAAAAGGAGCGAAGAAGCAAAGGAAAGTGAGCACACTAGAATAGGCCTGCTATGGAAAGCCAGAGCCAAAGCCCCAAAAGATCATGGCTTATGGAAGGACCTGGAAGGTAGTCAAGGAGGCTTGCCCTTAGAGGAATAGCAGAGAGGGTTTACAGAACAGGGTATAAGAAAAAAGAGATGAGCCAATATGACTAATCATCAATACCCCATGCAGTAGCAGTGGAGAATGAGGTATAAGGATGCTCACCCTATCAACTTGCTATCCCTTGTTCAGCACCATAGCCTGTGTCCATATTCAGATTCTTAAACATTCTGTTCATTGGCAGCCATTGTTGGATTAACTGGACGGCAGCCTGTAAGTCATTCTAACAAATTCCATATATATATATATATATATATATATATATATATATATGATATTGATAGATAGATTGATAGAGAGAGAGATGGATTCATCCTATAAGTTCTGTTACTCTTGAGAACCTTGACTAATACAATTAGCCTCTATATTTGGTCCTTTTTTTTGGAGAAAAATGTTGTCACACTAAGAAAAACCAAACAAGGATTTCTGAAATAACCCATCACTGTTCATAATATCAAATCAAAACCAGTCTCTCATGCTGGAGCCAGTTTCAGAGATCAGTGCTATCCCTAAAGACCTTCTGAATGCAAGAATGATGCCACCCTTCTAACTTCTACTCACCTGGAAAATTCAGCATGTACAGACACTGGTGGATGCTGATAAATGGCTACAAACTAGTATAGGCTTAACCCAATTGAGGCATTAATCACAGCTACTGTGCCAAGATAGTGTTTTTGTTACAGAAGATTGACAAAGCTTCAAGTGTGTGCTATGTGGTCATGGATTTCATAGATGTATTCTTTTTTTATTATTCTGGCAGGAAAATAGAACCAGAAATAAGTTTGTACTCAAATGGGATGGAAAACCATATCCATTATGGCTTTGCTTCAAGACTATGTCACACCCTCTCCTAACAAGAGACATGATCATCCTAGTCATCTCATGGACATCACTGATGCCTACAGCGTTAATGGCACTCTGCTGCTCAGACAGCATAAAAAAGAGCTCTTCTGGGCCATCACCATAATACATAAATGCCCTAGAAGGTGGTGGATAGCTCTGACAAAGATTCAAGGATCTGCCACTATGGTAATGATTTTAGGGTATCCAGCAGTCATGGGTTTGCCAGGAGATCCCTTTCAAAATAAAAGACAAACCACTGAATCTGGAAAGTCAATAAAAGAAGGAATCCTAGTGCTTGGTAGGGTTGGGGGATCCAGGAGGAAATATTGCACATACAGGAACCTGTCCAACACATGCATGTGTTTTTAGTGTTCTGTCATTCAAAATCAGCTTTGAGTGGCAGAAAAAAAGGGGCTCTATGGAATTTACAGGCTACAGTGTAGTCCTACAACTTGAACCCCACAACCTGGAAGATGCTGTGGTGCAAGGACAGTGGGGAAAGACACAATATGGAGTTTGGGAGAAGAACAGAAGGAAAGTCACATAATCCTGGGATTCTAGACCAAGGTTGTTCTCACCACAATCAAGAATTACACATCTTTTAAGAAAATA
This sequence comes from Peromyscus maniculatus bairdii, assembly GCF_049852395.1. NCBI lineage: Eukaryota > Metazoa > Chordata > Mammalia > Rodentia > Cricetidae > Peromyscus > Peromyscus maniculatus. The sequence continues at coordinate 69,406,421 of NC_134860.1, read as the reverse complement.
GTTCCTAGAATAACACCAAGCCCAATAAAGAGAATGCTTGGCCATGAGGTATAAAGTGACCAAGTGCCCTCCAGTAGGGTTGATTGTGAAGTTCTGTAGGACCTGCCAAGTCCTGAGTCAGACATGCACAGCAGAAATCATCATACTGAGAAATGATGCATCTAAGACAAGTCTGAGTAGGATCCAAGCAGGCTGTGTGTACAGTGACTCAGAACCCCATGTCAACAACCACAGTCATGCCATCATTTTGCCATCCCAGCTAGCTCATACTCATAGTCACATGGGAAGCCAGTATCTCCAGCCAAAAGAAGAAGGAAAGGCCAAATCTTGGTTCCCGTATGGGCTGGTTTGGTACGTGTGTACAAGCCAAAAATGGACAGTGGTCAAATTGCATCTCCACTCACAGTAGCCAGGAATAGAGCACAGAAGGAAACATTTTCAGTCTATGGAAGTATGAACAATGTTCCTATCCATCTGTGAGTACACAGAGAAGCAACCCAAAGTAAGACAAGGAAATATACAGATTACTGGATACTCTCCAATCTCCCTGCCCATCTCACTGGCGTTCATCTATATCTATGCTTCTCATGATCTAGCAGAAAGATTTAACCAAATGTTTATCTGGATAATCTACAGCAAGTGAATGTATTTCTTAGGATGCCAGCTGCCTATCTGAGCTGCTAGAAATAAATGCCTGCCTTAAGTTACTATGTTGGGGGTAGAAGCTAAATGAGCTGTGAACAGCTTTGTATAGTTAAGGGCCATTTTTTTTTTCTGCTGAATTTAGCAACTCCTCCTATGGATGTCTACCTATAGGGGTCTTTGTTCAGCGTTACAGCTCAAACAAGAATGAGTCCAGCCCTCTCTTGTGGTCACCTTTCAGGGATATGGAGACTGCTATCCCTAGCCAACAGTCCCAGTCTTCAGTCAACAGCATCAAGTTCTCTCACTGTCAAGTAGATCATCTTTCCATTTCCTCCAGTTTCAGTGTTCTCATGAAACCAGGTATCCATACTGACTCCTGCCTGAGTGACAGTTCAGGAAACCAACGTTCAGGTTCATCTCAAGAACAGAAGGATCTTCATCTTCATGGCTGCCAAGATTCCATAGCTTTACCTTAGCACTTATTCATAATACCAATACAGCTGGATCTGGGCACCCATCACGATGTTTCTCCCAAGGCTCCATCCCCAATGGTCACCCTATGCTATACATATGTAGCAGTTTGAGGGTGAATTTTGCCATCGCTTCAGAATTTGAGTGAGGAATATCTGCCTTTAAGATTCCCTCACTGCCTTCTCATGTTAGGAATCTCTTTCACTCAACTCCTCACAGATGCCTGTAGCAAAACACTGAGGCAATTACCCACTTTTCATGTTCTAAATACCTGGAGTTTACTCACATATCTGGTGGCTCTGCTCCTCAGAAGTGTCCAGGCCCTTTGCTTAGCCCTAACTGCCCTGTATGTCACAACAGTTCCCAGTGATTTGGTACAGTTGTAACCAAGGAAACACAAGAGACTAGGAGGCTACTAGGAAAGCTTCTCCATGTGAGATACTTAATAAAGAGGACAGGGGAGGGGAGGGGAGGAGGAAGGAAGGAGGGGGAGTGAAAAAGGAGAATGGGAGTTATTTTATTAAAATATATGTTTCTTTGTTTGTATGTTTGTTTGTTTTCAGTCAAGGGTGCTTGCTTACCAAGGCACAATGTAGGGCATCAGAGTACAACCTTTTCTCTCTGAGCTGTCTCACTGGCCTGCAATCTGAGTTCTTGATAAGGTTATTGAATTGTAGAGTTCACCAACTCTGGGGCCACAGTGCTCTGTGACCCCCAAATGGAGGATTACGAGTCCCTGGTAGTGTAAGTGCTACCCAGCCCAGAGCTCATCCTTGTTCCTGGAGACCAATGATTGACACTCCCTTAGTTAGCTTCCCTGAGTTGCCCAGTATCTGCACTATAAATCCCTTTCAGCTATCAGATTTGTCCTGTTGGTTCCTGTGCCTTAAAACTGGAACCAGAATGAAGTCCCCTTTGGAAGATAAAGCGGCGAATACATGTGAGGGAAGGATGGTTGCACGTGTGTCACTTAGGCTAAAAACAAACGGTCACTTATGTATACGGAGGTACATTAATTGCTGAAATTGAACTAATGAAAGAGACGTAATTAGCTTCTGAGAGCCGAAGAAACCAAGTTGATCTCCTAATGAGGGCTGAATAGGCCTCTCATTAGCCACATGGCTGAGGACAGACATGGGTGCTGGGCTCAGAGGAAATGAACAAGCTGGAAGGCAGATGGGTTCAGGATGCCCTGGGTCCTGTATACTCCAAAGCACTTTCTATTGCAGGCTTCAGCGAGCCACTGAAGAGAGAAACAGGCCAGCTACATTCAGGTAGACATTTCTCCACTGCCCCCACTCCAGTTTGCAAATCTACTTCCTTCAAGTGCTTTTTGTCCTTTCAGTGAAAGGGACCACCAATTTGCCCCCAGGAGCACTTTGACTTTTGTATCCCTGGATATACAGTATGGATGGACCACCAGCCCAAGAAGCAGCCAGGGCCATTGCTAGGTACCACCTAGGCTCACTGAATTGATCTCAGTGGGTTATGGGATCCTGTGACTTACCACCTAAGAATCCATCAAAATATCATTAGCAAACTCTTGCCACCTCCCAGTTAATTGGCACTTTTATACAAGCCCTTGGGAAAATGGAAATGCTTGACCCAAATTAATAAATCTCTAATTTTAACATCACAGGCAAGATAGTTTGGGGATGGATAAAAGCAGGCAGGAGAGGAGCAGTTGTTTCACACAGATAAAGCCTGCTTTTTCCTGCGTAACAACAGGCAAGAGCCTTTCTTCACCGACCGAGTTTAGAATGCCTTCCACAGTTCTTCCAAACTTCATTTCATTAGAATAGATTCCATTTCTACCAGGATAAGCCCTGTGCTCGGGGCAAACATAGTGTCTCCTGTATGTCTCCATCTCCGGAGCCCTGCACAACCGCAGGGTCTCAGTGAAGTCCAGCCAGTTCAGTGCGTGTCAGCAAACCTTTCAAAACACTTGTTTGTTCTCCACACTGAGCTACATGCCAAATACACATCAACTTGACCTTTTCAATCAAGCATTGGCACATAAAGATGTGAAGTTCAGAAAAATTAAGCAACCTGTTTAAGGTCCTGCAGCTGGTCAAGAATGAAGCTACCCTCAAGTCTATCCTTTGCATATTAATTAACACTATGTAACCCATAACCGCTAAGTCATGCTAACTTCATATGCCACTTTGCATACAGGTTAAGCATGCTTCCTTCAAAAATGCTAAGCTGCACTAGTTTAACTACAACACCAGATACATCCTAAGCATCCTATTTGCCAGCATGTTGCTTTCATATCACCATGCTGCACATGGTATCCTGGTTAGATTTTTGTGAACTTGCCCCAAGCTAGAACCTCAGTTGCAAGAATGTTGCCATCAGAACATCTATAGACAAGTCTGTAGGGCTTTTTTTTTTTCTTAATTAATGATGGATGTGGGAGGGCCCAGACCACACTAGGGGCCATGTCACTTCACTCCTGGGCAAGTAGTCCTGGGTGCCATGAGAAAACAGGCTGAGCAAGCGATGGAGAGCAAGCAAGTAAGCGGTGTTCTTCCATGTTGTCTGCGTCAGTTCCTGCCTCCAGATGTCTGCCTTGAATTCCTGGCCGACTTCCTTCAGTAGTAGGTGGTGACACAGAGTTGTAAGCCAAATCAACCCTTTCCTCTCCACCTTGCCTTGGGTCGTGGTGTTTCATCACAGCACTAGAAAAGCAAAGTAGGTAAGCATGTTATCTGAGGAGCCATGCTGATTTCATCCCACCATAGTCCATGCGTGATCAAGAAGCCATGTTTATTCAGACAAGTAGTGCACCTTATACACGCTTCAGGAAGACCATATGGGGGTGGGGTGGGGAGAACACCACACTTCAAAGCTTTAACATAACGCATAGCTATTGCTTTCTCCTTTTCACATTGTCCTTTCTTTGTAATGAAAGGTTTCTCACTTCAGACCCATGCAGAAGAAGGCAAGGTGTGAAGAGTCAGGAGTGCAATGTGGTGAAGAGCATGGATTCTGGGGGAGGGAGGGAGGAGACTTCACCATTTAGATGAGGGCTAGAGTTGTCCCTGACTACTTGTTTCCTTCCACTCACAGGTCTTCATATGGTCACTTAAGTAAAACCAGAGAGAACACACACACCAGAACACACAAAGGAGTCTGGCACCAAGTTAGCAACAATAAATGTTAGTCATTACTGTTACCCAAATAATAATAATCACAAAACCATGAGCCCTTCAAGTTCCAAGGGACTATAGGCAGTATCAATTTTCACTGCCATGTGAGATGCAACAGCCAACTAAGATTCCTTAGTGCCACTTCAAGCTGTCTGTACCCATGATACAATCACACCTGTGAGTGACCAGATGATGTTTGAGGTCTCAATAGCCAGATACTTGACAACAGACGTGGATAATAGGAAGTGGAATTTTTTTTCAATCATTTATGCTTAATGTCCTTCTTACACAAAGTATGGATTTGTCTAAATTGTAAAGTGATCCTAAAGTGGAATAAAACTATTATTTAAAAGTGAATAAAGAAATATAATTTGGTATCATTTTCTCCAACTTCTGTTACTATCCCAGCACATTCTAAACAGCCTTCCTGTTATCCCTGAGTCTCAAATGAATTTACATACACTTTTTTTTCTTGGTAAATAGAGGACACGCTATAGACCCTAAAAATCTATACATTTGCGGAACTTAAGGATCTTACCAGACAGTGTGTGAAAGACATGAGGAGGCTGGGGATGTGAGAGGATAAGGCATGAACACCCTGGAAAGCTAACACAATAGGTTGTGTCTGGCACTCATATCCATGGTTTGCTCTCTGTGGCTTCAGTTACTCTTAGTCAACCAAAATCTCAAAATATTCTGTGGAAAACTCAATAAATGAGCAATTTATAAATTTTTTAAATTGCATGCTTTTCTGAATAGCATGCTAAAAATCTTGCACTGTCCTCTTTTTCAATGTCTAAAACATTGGTTCTCAGCCTGTGGGCCATGACCCTTTTCACATGACCTTTTCATAGGGGTCAAATATCAGATATCCTGCATATCGGATATTTACATTATAATTTATAACAGTAGCAAAATTACAGTTATGAAGTAGCAACCAAATAACTTTATAGCTAGAGTCACCACAACGTGAGGAACTGTGTTGAGGGGTTGCAGCATCGGGAAGGTTGAGAACCACCGCTCTCGGTGTTTCCTGCTTCATTTTAAGTTGTTTATTTATGACAATTCTTGCCATTAGTAAGTGGCTGGAAGAACAACACAATGGCTACCATTTAAAACAAGTAAAGAAGATGTGCCTGTATCCCATATACACTCCTGGCCATGCATATAGTAACCATGAAACCACGGCTGTGGTCCCAACCCATGAGTACTTGTCAAGGCTATAGATTTGTTTTCATATCCAGTTGGAAGTGGACTCACATGAGGACTGATAAAACCAGGATTGGCTCTCATCTGCTCAAGAAAAGGGCTTGGACTTCATCTAGAGGGAAGGATGATGGTGAACTCCAGTCCCTCAAGCCTTCTAGGATGTGCTTTCAGAAGGACACACAGCATTCTTTGTCCTACCCAAAAGAATGGGACAAAGGATTGAGGACTCTGCATACTGAGCCCTCCTCAGCACTCCTTATACTCTGCCCTATCTGTAGGCAAGATAGACCTAGTCCCTAAAAATCCTGTGATCATCTGATGCCACTGTTATCTTTAACTTCTGAAGAATATGTTTTTTTTTTGGGTTTTTTTTTTTTTTTTTTTTTTTTTCCTGGAGCTCACTTGGTAGCCCAGGCTGGCCTCGAACTCACAGAGATTCGCCTGGCTCTGCCTCCTGAGTGCTGGGATTAAAGGCGTGCACCACCACCGCCCGGCCAAGAATATGTTTTTTAAGATAAGGTCTTATTTATAATCCAATCTAGCCTTAAAGTGGTAATTCTCTTGTCTCATCTCTCCTAAAAAGGTTTTTAAAAAGTTATAGATTAGGTGCCTGATAGAAACAGAGTCAGAATTTTACAAAGAAGGTATCATTTGGGGAGAATCTTACAAGACCTTCTAGATGCCAATGGGTAGAGGTAAAAAGTACATTCTAGAAGGAGAAAGCAGACTGAGGCAGCATTTGCCACACATCGGGATTTGCTAATTGGTTTTGTTCAGTTTTCTGACAGCATTTGTCCTCTGCCTGACCTGGCAGAAGTTGCCCCTAATTAAGGGGACAGACTTGATAGCCATTCTTGTCCTTCTGTCCCCAGCCTCCTCCATTACTTGGCCCTGTTAAATTTCCCCTTCCTTTTCTGCTCCCTCTCCAATTCCTGACTCCATCTATCTCAGTCTATCTTTTTTTTTCTCTCTTTAAGCCTTCTCCTCCTCTCACTTCATACAATGTAGACTGTATTTCATAACTGATATTTTTAATAAAAGAAGGAAATGAACAAGAGAGGAAAGTGGTTCTCTCGCTAAGTAGATCTATCACTATTTGAAATGCACATAAACTGAAAATCTCTCTCAGCAGAAAAATTTACCCCTAGCAACCAGCACCTTGCCTCGACCTGCAAAGTGATGAGGAGATAGACAGAGGAATATATATATATATATATATATATATATATATATATATATATATATATACACATATATATCATCAAAACTTTATGACTATCCTTATTTGCTATAAAACAGCACTGCACATGGTGAAAAAACATTAAAAGTCATATTAGAAAGGATAAAAATCTTACTCATAATCTTACCTGTGACCTGTACATTCTCTTGTCAATCCAAGAAAACTGTTAGTGATGTTCAGATTCCCTCCCAGTCTTCACCAGTATTCCCAGACTACGCATAATTATAATCACTAGTAAATTTTATTGAGCAGTGTCTATCCCTCCAAGGAACATAAGATGAAATATTTCCTTAGTGATACCAATTCCAGGCTTGTTCTCCAAAACCATAAAAGAGAAAAAGCAGTACCCTGCGCTTGGATCCATCCCACCTGCTACAGAACCTTTGGTGGCTCATGTTGGTTACTGTTTAGGATAGGAAAACACAGACTGTGGGAAATGTGCCTGAATTATCCCATTTTCTGTTGCTATGATAAAAATAACCAAAACTGAGCAAATCATAATTAAGAGTTTTGTTCCCCACCACCACCACCACCACCTCAGATTTTTGTAGACTGAGTAACCAAGGTCAGGTGGTTATATTGTTTGATCTCTGGCTACATGAAACCCTGGCAGATAGATAGCATCATGGCAAGAACCTGTGTGAGAAAGAGAGATCAGAAGAAGACACAGGAAGCTAGCGAACTGGAAGAGGCCAGCCTTTCTCTTTTAGTTATAATCCACCTACATAAGAAGTCACTTATGTAGCACTAACTATTTCTTAGGAGGATAGGGACCCCAATGGCCTAACCACCCTCCATTAGGCTCATCTCTTTAATAGTTCTACCATCCTCCACACCATCACATTGGGGAATAAGTCCCCAGCTCAAAACTCTTAGAGTGCATATTCAAGCCACAGTCAAATCTATGGCGGTACAAGTTAGATGACTCAATGACTGATGGAATTGGAGTGCAGAGCCTGTGGGTGGAAGCGGGCTCCTCATGGAAACAGAAAAAAGTCAATCCCAAGGATGGTAAGGATTAAAGAACCAGACTGTGACAGCTGTGGAGAGAAGAATTCCCTCTTCTCTGTCTGCTGCGGGTGAAATCGGGCCAATCTCCACACTGTGACAACTTCAAAATGCTGCTCCTGGTCACAGAGATGTAGAAAGTGTCCCTGGTGAGGAACCATCTGGAGAGGTCCCCAGATGCCCTGGATCTGATGCCCCAGACCTGTGCTGTAGTTATAAATTATTCCTCTTGTTGCTTTTCCTCTCTATCATTCCCTAAACTTTCAGTATGGATGCTTAAAGGTTGCAGAGTGGACTTGCTTATATGAATTAATTCCCTCAGGCTTCTAGAAAAAAATGACCACAAACTTGGCTTAAAACAATATGAATGTATTCTCTTGGGGTGCTGGAGGCCAAAAGTCCATTCTTAAAGGTGAAAGAACTGTTCCTCCATGAAACACTCAAGGAAGAATACTTCTCTTCACACATTTCAGCTTCTAGTTTCTGGATGGTTCTGAGCATTTCTTGGAGAGTGGCTACATTACTCTGATTTGCCTGTCTTCATGAGCCCTATTCTGATCCTGTAATTTTTTCTCTTCAACCCTTTATAAGAATACTTTTCACTGTCATTTAGGTTGATTGTACACCAAAATCCTTAGCCAAATTATTCTACAAAGATTTGTTCACATTAAAATCACAAAATTTTTCTGAGGGGGACCATTGGACCTGCTACCTATGATTGGTGTAATTAAAGGCAGAAACTGTACTGCTTTTGAGACTGAGTAAATAAATGGAGAGCAGTGTTACCACTCCTGTAGCCAGAGTCATGGGAACAGTAACACCAGAAGGGCACAGCTGGCTACCAAGGGGTTTCCAAAGGCACCAAGAATAACAGAAAAATCAGAGGAGATGTAAAGCCATGATAAATATGGAATCCCAGTCTCTGAGAATGGCTATGAATCAGCAGGGCAGCCATTAAGCACACAAAGCCTCTGTTACTGATTCCGGTCGGTTCTGAGTTACTAACCCTGTCTGACGGCTGACCTTGCCCTAGGACAAAGCCAATAGCAACTCTGAGGGAAATAGAGTACATCATTAGACCTGGAAGGGCATAAATAAAAAAGAAACACTGGTGTCCTGCCCCTCCTTTCCACTGGTTCTTTGGGACAAACCATGTCGGCTTTCACACATGGGAGGACTCAACCTCAGGAGAAACTGGTGGCACCACGAGAAATCAAGAAAGCCTTTCTCCATATTTCTCTTCCCTGCCTACAACCCCCAGTGTGCTCTCAAAGTATAATAAGTCAATTATTATAATAAAAGAATAAAAGTCAATTATATACAATTAGTACAAACTTCTTTAAAAGTGAGTTCAAAGAATAATTTTCTCATATAAAAACTGGTTCATGCAAACCTGAGTGACCCCATATTTCATTTCAAATTTACTGGAACAGTAAATCCAACAAGATGATAAAGTTAGTTTAAGTGAAAATTCGAGAAGTGGGATATGTACAGACAATGGAAGAAAGATAGCCAGAATATGAGGGCTAAGTCAGACACAAAACTGGCCCATATAATTAAAGCTAAAGAAGATAAACTGAAGCTATTCAAGACCACTTTACAGTAGGCAGGAATTATATTTACCGATTGTGTGGGAGTTAAACCATAACTTATATAACATAAACAGTACAAGCCCTGGTCAAAGTAGTACATTAACGTTCCTTCTCTCAGGGTGTTGTTAGGTCATCTTTGAATGGAACTACACAGTGTCCCATTAGAGCGTGGAAAGGACTTGTATTTATCCTTTCTCAGAATTTCAGATTTTGTATACTTTTCCTTAAGAGAGACTGGAATAGCTTTAGTAATCTAAAATAGGAATAAAAAATGCAAAAGTACAAATATCAGTTATTTACTATGAAATAGATCAATGATACTAAATGGAAAAAAAAAACAGGTAACAGAAGGAATTGAGCTAAGAAAGCAATTCATGATTTGGAAGATCATGTTGAATAAATCTATGGAAATAAAGAGTAAAAATAAAACTTAATAGCACATATTTTTATAAATTAAGCAAGTGGATAATAGAAGTTTAAGTACTAGAAAATGGTTTAAGAGAAGTCACCTTCAGGTAGAGGAAAACACATATAGAATAGAAACTTTGACCTATTTAAAAGTTCCTATATGATTTGAGCTTCTGAACATTTATTGATGGCCTTAAAACAAAGCCCATGGATTGGGAGGGGTGGTCTACTATATACAGACACATAGAAAACATAAAAGCTCACAGAAAGAAAAGTGTATCATTTAAAAAGCAAGAATTTAATTGATACAAATTTTATTAAAAAAACACTGAATACAGGGAGACAATGAAGTATTTTTAAAATATTCAGAAAAAGAAGATAAAATCTAGAGAGTCGATGACTACATGCAGTCAGTAATTTTTTTCAAGAATGAGAGTAGAAGAATATCATAGGGATACAAAGCCCTATCATGCCAAAGAAAAGTTCGTATTAAAATCCAGGTAGAACAAAGCACTTGAGTAAAGAAAGTTATGTCAAAGACAAGTTATAAAAGATGTCTGGAATAAACTAATCAAAGTTTTCATAAACAGAAAAATTCTGGACAAATTAAATGTCATGGATAGACACAAATTATAGAAATTCTTAAGTTAGCCTTTGGATTATTATTATACAATCACTATCAGACTGTATATTTAAAATTCTGGCAGAGCTCTGAGTAAAACAGTACTGAAAATCAGAAACATGAAGAAAATGTATTGGGCAATGTCTAGCCATAAAAGATGATGTATCTTAATGTGACTCAAATTAGAATAATCAGAAAATGTGATTACGAATGAAGAACACCTCCTTATATTGATAAAAGTTTCAAGTCACCAAAACTATTTAGTTATTTCTAGAACTACTAATCTGAGGTAGATAAGGCCTAAAGCATTAGTCCATGCCTTAAGCTAACTAGAGCTCTGAAATGCGCAGTAGTATTCTAACCGAGTGGACCCTGCAACTGGAACCTCAAGATGACCACTGTTGACATGTGACCCAGAGCCAACCAGAAAACACCACAGCAGCTGGAAGCAGAGCCCATAAAAAAGTACACACATGCATACCTCAGTCCTTTGTTTGATAAACGAAATTGCTTACAACCTCTCAGATCCTGTGTCATTTGGTTCTGTGTCTATTCACCCCCTGTCCCTGGGATCAGAGACAGTGGGACCCCAGCTGCAGAGCAAGCAACACTAATCTAATAAAGTAGTCTCAATATATTCAAAGGAAAATTTATAGATAAGTTATCATTGCAGTAGGGCAGTGGTTCTCAACCTGTGGGTTGCAACCCTTTTGGGTAAATATCCTGTATATCAGATATTTATATTGCAATTTATAACAGTAGCAAAATTACAGTTATGAAGTAGCAACAAAACAATTTTAAGGTTGGGGGTCACCACAACATGACAAATCATATTAAAGGGTCAGAGCAACAGGAAGGTTGAGAACCACTGCAATAGGAGATTCCAATACACTTCAGTAGAGAAGGCTTGTCAAGAATGAGATGATGTGAATAGCACAATCTCCTTGACTCAAGGGACATCTAGAGAAGGCCAATAACAGTGTAGCATATATGTCCAATGATGTGTGAAGTTATCCGCATAGTTCCATCATGTGCTAAGACCACCAGACCTACATTATATATCTGACAACAGACATTAATTTGAATATTAACAATACAGCCCCACAATTCAAAACTTGAAAGTATATTGTGCTCAGTTTGTAAGTTAATTACTCACAATACTTTATCTAGTTATAAGATTCAAATTTCCTATTTTTGAATAATGAATTGGCAAATTTTTTACATTTGTAGGGTATAAATTGATGTTTTGACTTATGCATATTTTATGACATAATTAAACTAAGCTCTTAAATATACCCCACACCTGATATATCTGCCATAGTTCAAAATTTACTCCTAGCAATGTTGAAATGTTTCACACACAGTTAACTATGTTTAATAAGATTTCAAAAGAAGGAGGAAACAATAATTTTTTTTGACCATCACTCCCTCATTCTCACCCAACCTCTGGTAACCAATATTCTCCTCACTGCTCCTTACAGTTAGATGGATTTATATTCCATTTACAATTAAGACTATGCAATATCTGATATTTTGTGCCAGACTCATTTCCCTTACTGTATTGTTCCCCAAATTCCAAATATGTTGCCACAAATAATAAAGTTTTTCTTTTTCAAGAATAAATAGTATTCCATGTGTATGGAGAGGAATTTTCCTTTTTCATTGTCTACTGAGAAACATTTAGCTTATTACATTATCTTGGTTATTGGGAAGAGTACAATAGATGTGCAGGTGTGATTATCTCTTTAAGGTGCTGATTTCAAATCTTCTGGGCATCTCTGACCTCCACAAGAGTGCACACACAGAGAGACACAAATTAATTAATATAATAAGAAACTTCTAAAAATTAGGTATCCATTGGCAGAAGGATGATCTTAACTCCTATCTACCATAAGCTTCTAAGGAAACTCAAACTAGGATTGTTAGAAAATATAATTCCATTTTTAGCTTTCTGAGGAGACACCATATAGTTTCCTAGGAGGCTGTAATACTAATTTACACCACTGACAATGTGTGAGGGTCCCCTTTTACCACACCCTCACCAACACCTGTGTTTGACTTCTTAGTAACAGTCACTGGCAGGTGGGAAGTGACATCTATCATGGTCTTAATTCTTACTTCTTTAATCATTAGTGATGTTGAGCTTTTTGTCATACATTTGTTGGCCATTTGTTTATCTTCTTTTCTTTTTATCTTTCTTTCTTTTTGTTTTTATATCCTGACTAATGTTTCCCCTCCTTCCTCTCTTCCCAGTCCCTCCTGCAAACCTCCTTTCTGCCCCCACCCCATTCACTCCTTCTCCATTACTGTTCAGAAAATGTCAGGCTTCTTATCAACAAAATATGGCATATTAAGTTGCAATAAGACTAAGCACCTCCCCTTGTATTAAGGCTGGGCAAGGCTACCCAGTATGAGGAATAGAGTCCCAAATGCTGGCAAAAAATTGACACATCTATTCAAGGTTCTTACTTAACCAGATTGTTTTCTTTCTGTAAAGTAAGATTCCTTACATATTTTAGACTTTAAAGCCTTACCATGTGTGTATGTATAAATATGGTTTGTAAACACATATCCCAAATCACTGTCTCTTTGCTTTACTGTTTCTGTTGTTGTTATTGTATAGATGCACTTTATTTTAATGTAAATCCCATTTGTCTATTTTTGTCTTTGTTACTTATGGAACTCTGAGAATTAATTTTAAAAATTCATTTTCTCTGTGTTTTCTTCTAGTAGTTTTTAGAGTGTTAGATCTCATGTTTAAGTCTTCAGTCAACTTTTAATTGAGGTTTGCATGGGATGTGAGTTAAATTCTAATTTCATTCTTCTGCCTATACATACGCAGTTTTTAAAATTTCTTATTACAATGATATATGTGTGTTTGTGTGTGTGTGTGTGTGTGTGTGTGTGTGTGTGTGTGTGTGTTGTGGTGTGTGTAAGCATGTTGTGGGATTTGTATGTTTGTATGCACATGCATGTGTATGCATATATGGAGGTCAGAGTGGGTACCTAGTGAGAGCTGGTTCTCTCTTTCCACTATGTGGGTCCTGGGAATAGACCTCAAGTTGTCAGGCTTAATTCAGGTCATTTTTACCCTATGAGCCATCTCACTGGCCCCTGGACATACAGTGTAGACAGCACTAATTGTGGTTCTTTTCCCATTATGTTTTCTTGACTAGTTTCTCACAGCTTAATTTGTCACACATGCAAGAGCTCATTTCTGGACTCTGTATTCCACTGACCAACAAGTCTAGTTTTAAAGCTGTGCTACTCTGTTTTAGTTTATAAGATAGTTTGAAATCAGATAGTAGAATGTCTGCATCATTGATCTTTTTGCTCATAACTGCCTTAGCTAGGTGTGGTTATTTTGTGGTTTCATGCAAATTTCACAATTGTTGAAAAATTATGAAAAATTGCATGGAAATTTTAATAGGAATTTCACTGAATCTGTAAATTGCCTCCATGTAATATGAATATTCTAATAAGGTTCTTCTAGATTTTGTGCATGGGTATTTTCCATTTATATGCCTTCTTTGACTTTTTCATTAACATTTTATAGTTTTCAGTATATGAGTGTCTAATACTTTTTGTTACATTTATTCCTGAGCATTTTGCATGGGTTTTCATGCCTTGTAAATAGTACTTTCAATTTCATTTTTGGAATATTCATTGTTAGCATAAAGTTGCCCTAACAAGTTTTATGTGCTTATTTTTATTCTGTTGCACATTGTATTTGTTTATTGGTTGGAACAGAATGTAAGCTATGGGCTTTTTCATCTTCATGGACAAAAAATAATCTAAAATTACCAAATTAAAAGAAATGGATAATGAAAATATTAAGAGAACTCAACAAATAGCAAACAAAGATATAATGCAATGCAGTACGTGATCAAAAGTTGACATGTTCAATTTTTTTCCTTTTATTTAATATAGGATTTTTTTCTCATATAATACATTCTTATTATGGTTTCCCCTCCCTCTACTCCTTCCAGTTCCTCCCCACCCCCTCTCCCATCTAGATCCACCCCCTTTCTGTCTCTCATTAGAAACCAAACAAGCATCTAATGGATAATAATAATATATAATATGATATAATATAATATAATATAATATAATATAATACAAGATGACAAGACATGACATGACATGACATAACATAACATAACATAACATAATATAATATAATATAATATAGTAATACAAGCACTAGCACATAATTGGACAAAATAAACAACTAGAAGCAGAAGACCCCAAGAGAAGGCACAAGAAACAAAGACCACTTGTTCACACATTCATGAATCCCATAATAACCTAGACTGGAAACCATAATATATATGCAGAGGATCTGTAGGGTTCAAAAGAGAGAAGAAAATAAAATAAAAATGAAGGTTAAAAAGTAATATGATAAAATCAAAAATTGAAAACAAAACAAAACAGAAAAGCCTTGACATGACATTGTAAGACAAAGAACCTCCAAAGATACCGTTGAGATTTTTCCTATTGGCCATCTACTGCTGAGCATACAGCCTACCCTTAAGAATAGGTTATTTTCCCAGTGAGACTCCCTTGGACGAAACCAAATTTTCTTTTTTTTTCTTTGTTTTTTTAATTTTTATTTTTATTTATTTTACATTTCCACCGTAGCCTCCCCTCCCTCCTCTCCTCCTTCTCCCTCCACCTGCCTCTCCTCCTCACCCCCCTCAGTCTACCCCTCCTCCATAATTGCTCAGAAAGGGGTGGGCCTCCCATGGGCTTCAGCAAAGCATGGCATATCAAGCTGCCATAAGACCAAGTACCTCCCCTGTATGCAGGCTAGGAAAAGGAATCCAGCATGAAGAATAGGTTCCAGAGAACCAGTCAAAGCATTGGGGACAGACCCTACTCCCATTGCCAGGAATCCCACATATGGACCAAGCTACACAACTGCCACATATATGCTGAGGGCCTAGGTCAGTCCCATTCAGGCTGCCTGGTTGTTGGTTCAGACTCTGTGAGTTCCCATAAGCCAGACTAGTGGTTTCTGTGTGTTTTCCTGCCATGTTCCTGACTCCCTGTTTCCTATAATCCCTCCTCCCTCTTCTCAGCAGGACTCCCCAAGGGTGACCCAATGTTTGGCCATGGGTCTGTATCTGCCTCCATCAGTCATTGGATGAAGGCTCTCAATGACAACCAGGGCAGTCACCAAGAGGAAACTAAATATTCATTTACAAATTTTACCAACTGGAGATTGTTTCTGGATTAGAGATGGGCATGCATCTACTTCTCGTTTCATCTCTAGGATATCTGGGGCAGACCCATGCAGACCCTCCATCTGCAAGCTGCCTCATCTCTGTGTATTCATTTGTGCACGAGCATGTTGATTTAGAGGGCCTTATTTTCCTGGTGTCCTCCATTTCTTCTGTCTCCTACACTCCTCTTGCCTCCCCTTCTGCAGGGTTCCCTGAGCCCTGAGAGGTGGGACTTGATAGAGACATCCCACTTAAGTGTTACAAGGTCTCTCACTCTTCACATATCAGGCTGTGGGTCTCTGTATTTGTTACCATCTACTGTAGGAGGAAGTTTCTATGATGATGGCTGAGCAAGTTACTGATCTATGAATGCAGCAAAATGTCATTAGGAGTTATGTTATTGCTACCTTTTGTTTTAGAGCAGTAATATTTAACCTAGGTCCCTGGCCTATCTTGTCTCAGATTCTTAGTTACCCAAGCAGTATCAGGTATGGGTTCCAACTTGTGGCCTGGACCTTAAGTCTAACAGATATTGGTTGGTTATTCCCATAAGCTTTGACACCATTGCTCCAGCATGTCCTGAAGGCAGGACACCAATGTAGACCATAGGGTTTGTGGCTGGCTTGATGTTTTTGTTTCTCTCTTGATAACTTGCAGAGTACAGTCCTGTACTAAAGATGCTAGAACATAGTGGTGAAGGCTCTATGAAGGAACCATCTGAATTCTCCATGTTCAATGAGTTGTATAAGTGTTGTCTGTAGCATGGGTCCTTGCTGTCATTTTTTGAAGAGCAATCTATAGTCTTGGCAACAGCCTGAGTTATTCGGGAATCCCCAAGGTACATCTTTGGCCAACAACTCAATAAGACCTAACCCAATCCTGGTACTTAAAGCATCACTTGGTATTAGAGAAAATTCTTAACACTTAAAAGGAGAGAAGAAAGATACATGAAAACTTTTTTGAGTAAAAAGAGGGAAATCTATAGAAAGACTTCAGACACATATATCAGGGGATATACTCATTTTCGTAGCTATGTTACTAAAAATTAACAAAATAGTACTCTATGGAAGGACAGCTAACTGGATAAGAAAAGTGTGATAGGCATATCCAGTAGATACTATTCAACTTAAAGAAAAAGAAATTATGACATACATTACAGCATGGATTTTTTTCTAGCAATGCTGAAGAGTGAAATAAGCTAATTACAGAAGGTAAATACTTTACAATTCCATTTATGTATGTATTTAGAAGAGTCAAAGTCATAAAAACATTATAATGATGGATGCTGATGGCTTAGAGAGGAGAGGATGGGAAGTTACCATTTAATAGCGATTACATTTGGGTTTTACAAAATCATAAGGAGTGGAAGAGGAATAAAAGAGAGTAATATGGGAATGGGTATGAGTGCAATACATTCATTGTATACATCCATCAAATCCTCTAAAATAAAATACATTTAATTTCAAAATTCTGACTTGTTTTTAAATTCCCCCAACATTTAAGTAATAGATTTTGCCACTGTCATGCAAACACTTCCAGAAAATGGAAAAGAGGACATATTTCTCTGCTTTTCTATGAGACCAGAATAATTCCAACAATAAAACCACACAAAGATGTTCCAAGAGAAGAAACATTCAATCCATTGCATTTTAAGTACAGCTATGAATATGTAAATATTCTTTTAAATATTAACAAATACAACTACTGAAAAACATATTTATAACATAATACGCCTGGAAAAATTGGCTTCATCTCAGATTTGCAAAGATGAGTTCATATTTTTAAAAATCAAGACATGTAAGTCTCCAAATTAAAAAATCAATAAGAGAAATCATTTTTCAGCAAATATAAGAAAAAATTTGATTAAAGTCAATACCCCTTCTTAATTAATCATCATTAAGCTAATAATAAATAGTTTCTTATTTTTAAAGTTATCTATATATTTTAAACTCTTGGGAGTTTAAACCCTGCATGTTTATAATCACGGAAAAATTACAATAAACACTTAAGTTCCAGATCATACTGCAAGTCCTTTACATAGTAAAGTAGATTAAAAAGTTAAACTCATAAGGATTTGTAAATGACAAATCTGTACATAGACAATTGAAGAAAGTGGACAACTACTCAGAGAAGAGGATTCAGCAAAGTAGCAAACTGTAAGACCAATCTGTGGTGTGCCTAGGAACAATAAAATCTGTGGTCCTTTCAGAGAAACATCTACAAGACTATCAGAGAATGTCTGAGAATTAATTGTATGAAAGATATGTAAGACCACAAAGACAGATTTAATACTTGAATGTTTTTAATAATTAAGTAAATGGAGAGTGATAGACTATCATATAAAATAAAATATTCTGACAAAGTATTCTTCAACACATTCTCTAAGGAAACTAAAGTATCTAAAGATAAATATTGAGAAAAGAATCTTGCAATGCTCAGAGATGAATGATAATTATGTATAGAAAATAAAGATTTTAAATCAATAGGAAAGGCGCAAACAATCCATTAGAAAAAAAATAGAAGGATATACATATAGTTACTTTACTGAATAAATGCATGAGTAAGAAACACAAGAATATGTGTTTAATAGTAGGAATGAAAATGAAAGCTGAAGCAAGACACCATTTCATGTGAAACTTTAACAAAATTGTATATTGGAAATTATGTAAATCTACAAGGTCATATTGCGGTTGGGACTGATGCAATAAATTAGTACAACTGCCCTGAAAAAAAAATGTTTTAGAGTATATTTCTCAAACTTAGCTATTGTATATCTTACAACACAGCAGTTCTACTCCTAATTATATACACAAAAGAAAAAATGAGTGTGTATAACATGAAATACATGTGAGGATATTTATTTTATAGTATCACTGTTTATCATAGCAAATTAAAAGTCAAGATGGTCCATTGTTTATGAGTGGATGTATGGATGAACTAGGTTCAGAATAGTAACATGACAGGATATTATAAGCAGATTGAATAAACAAACCACTAATTTGTGGCACTGTGTACAGATTTTAGCAATTGAATGTTAAGTAAGAAACTGTTAGTCAGATTCCATCACTATGACAAAATAACTAAGATAAAGGCAGGAAGCTTTATTTTTGCTCATGCTCTCATAGGTTTTAGTTTATGGTCATTCCTTTGAGGCCTGCAGCAAAGCAGAAACATTATGGTAGATGACCACAGTTGGGTTTACCTCATGGTGGCTAGAAAGCAAAGAGAAAATATCTAACTGCCCTATTCAGTCATCATCAGAGAAGCTTCCTTGGACAGCAGATGCGAACAGATGCAGAGACCCATAGCCAGACATTATGTGGACAGAGAGTCTAAATAGTATGTCTCTATCAAATCTCTCTTCTCAGACCTCAGTGAATCACACAGAAGAGTAAATGGAGAGGTAAGAGCCAGAAGGGATCGAAGACACCAGGAGAACACAGCTCTCTGAATCAAATAAACAGGGTGCATATGAACTCACAGAGATTGAAGCTGAAAGCACAAGGCCTACATGGGTGTACACCAGGTCATCTATGTGTATATTATAGCTTTTAGCTTAGTATTTTGATGGGACTCCTGAGTGTGATAATGAGTGGGTCTCTGATTCTTGTGCCTGCTCTTGGGACTCTTTTCCTTCTGTTAGGTTGCTTTCCCCAACTTCTATGTAATTGTTTTTGCTTTATCATTTTATATTTCATTTTGTCATGTTTGGTTGTTATCTCTTAGAAGCCTGTCTTTTTCTAATGAGAGACAAAAAGAGAGAGTAGATTCAGAATGGGGGGGGGGGTAGTCAGGGACTGGGAAGAGTAGAAGGAAAGAAAACTATAATCAGAATATATATTGTATGAGAAAATAATGTATTTTCAGTAAAAGTGGGAAAATGAAACAAATATTTTAATTTTTTTAAAGGAAGGAAGAGCAAGACATATCTTTCATAGGTAAACCATATATATATATATATATATATATATATATATATATATATATCTTCCAACTAGACCCTACCTTCTAAAGTTCCCACCACACTCTACTACTGACATTTTATTATGAATCCATCAATGAATTTGATGATGACAGAGTCCTCAAAATCCAATCATTTCTTAATATCACCGCCAGTTATGGACCAAATCTCCAATACACCAGCCTTTGGTAAATATTATTGACCCAAACCATGACATCAACCCTAAGGAGTAGATAGATTCTGATATCAGTTTTATAGTGTCTAACATAATTAAAATAAAAGTAGGGTTTGGAGGATTGCATGGCAGTGAAAGGAAATGCACGCAAAAGAAAACAAGAGCATAGAAATTCATTATTCAGGATAAGGTTTGTCTCAGGCAGAGGAAGCCAGAAATATAAAAGAGGGGGGAAACAATAAGATTATTTATTAATAGATTAACTTTTGTTTGCATTCATAGGGTTTTTCTTGGGTGCTCATTATATTATTTAAATTCTCTTAAAAACCCACGATGAAAGTAAGTGATGTACTAATAGCTCTCTAGTCTAATTCTATGCACCTGAGGTTCATAGAGAATTCAAAAATGGAATTCTTTTCAAGTTGCAACCAATAAATCAGTAGTAGATTAGGAAGGCTAATTGTTAAGAGTAAGAGGAAAGTTGAAAATGAAAGAGTGGGAAGAAAATATAAATAACTATCAAAAAAATAAACAAGAGCTGAGAAGCAACTTTCCCACCATCTTTTGGGTCACACGTGGTCCGCAAAGCCAGTGAGCCATCCCCATGGTTCATAATAAAGCTAAGCAGTAGGAACATGCTCTTCTCTATGGTGAGGAGTTATTGTTGGGTTGAACTCTGATTCTAGGGCAGCTTCCACAAGGAAGCAATTGTTAAATATGTCTAGAGGGAACCAGCTGTGGGAAAACTATTAATTAGCCACAGTCATTATATGCAGAGTAATTGGTTAACTCAATGGAGAAAACAGAGGAGTTGAAGTGATGTTCTCTTGATTTGGGAAGAAAAGCATACAAGGATTTTATTGTTCCCTGTGGACCAGAAAGAAGATTTTAGTAAGCTGAGAGTAGTTCAAACTAAAGAGCTAAAATGGGATACTTATTTATTTAAAAAGGACCAACAAGACTGTCTTTGGAGGATGAAGCATTGTCAGCCAAGATATGCTTGCAAAGACTTTAGATTCTTAGACTCACTAATGTAAGGCCTATTAATTATAAGAAGCAACCAATATAAAACTTTAGGTGAATCTTGAATTTGGTCTTATTGTAGTCACTATTAGAATTATAGAGGGCATGGCTGTTATTTAGAATAATTACAGAAAGGGTTGGATAGAAATTGCATATAAGGTATCACATACCATCTCCATTAAGAAGTGCAAAACCACCTCAAACTTTTCCCTCACTAAAACTCAAATAAGTGACTTTTAACTAAGCTGTCCGAGAGCATAACAATGTTCATCAGCAAGTTTTTGACTTGAAGATCAATTTTCAATCTTAATTATTCTGAATTTTTGCACTCTACTGTGTTTATATGCAGGTTTGTTTCTTTTGAAAAAAATATTCTAAAAGACTCAGCTGTTGAACAAAAGAAATAGTCTATTACAAAACACATAGGGTCTGATAGTCCTTGGCTTAGTATTTCATATTATAGTTTGAGAAAAATTGCTAAAATTATCCTTCACCTGAGTTTAATATTTTTCTTTAAAAAAGTGTGTATCTAGCCAGGCTTGATGACAAAGGTTTACAATCCCTGCATTTAAGAGGCTGGCACAAGGTGTTTCAACTAAGCTTAGCACATGAGCTGTGCCACTATTAAGCATATTCCCAAAGAACTCCATGCCCTGCTAGAGTGATACCTACTCATGCATATTAATTGCTACTCTAATCACAATAGCCAAAAGATGGAAACAGCCTAGATGTCCATCAATAAATGAATGGGTAATGAAAATGCGGTATATTTACACAATAGGGTCTTATTCAGCTATTAAGAAAAAGGAAATTTACAGTTAAATTGATAGAACTGGAAACAATTACTCTGAGTGAGGTGACTTAGACACAGAGTGACAATCATTTCTTGCTTTTCTCTCACTTGTGGATGTTAGCGTTGAATCTTTAGATATGTGTTGTGTTAATACAGAATATATACAGAAGTCAAGAAATTGCTAAGATGTCATGGGGGGCCTTTCAAAGGAAAGGAGATAGAATACACTGGTATTAAGGGTTAAAAGGTAATAATGGAATTGGAAGAGTTAAATTGGGGAAGGAGAGGGTGGCATGCTAGTGGAGGGAATATGTAGAGGGATAAATAACACTAAAGACCTTTGAAAATTTCATATACTGTAGAAAAGTCCACTACTAAAGAAGCTTTCATATTAATATATAAAAAGTGTTAAAAATGAAGTTACCCTACACCAGAGCAGCAACACCCCTACTAAACACCAGAGACTAACATGAAAGTTCCAGTGCCAGGAATGGGTTACTTCTTTTGGAGTTGTTGGCCAGTGAAGTCCATTGACTCCCTAACAGTACAGACTATTGTCAATGCACTTGGTCACTCTCCAAGAAGTTGAGGTAAGACCCTGTCCCTGAAGGTGCCATGTACTTGAATCATAGGAAATTGAGAAATAGAAAACCAAGCTGGTACTGTCCTGGAAACTTCATATTTTACTGGATGGCTTTCACGATGCTAGAAAGTGATATGTAGGTTGCTAGAAAATATAATTGTAAATCTTAACCCATCTGTGAAGACTATGAGCTACAATAATGACTGGCCTGGCAAGCCATGTCTAACTGGAAAGTCATGCCCACTGGTCCAACAGTGGCAATAACCTCATAGGAGTAACCAACCACTTTCTGATTGGATTTAAGTACCACTCCACAAGATAAAAGCCATGCCTTGCACCAATATTAGGCCAAGAACCAATGGTTAGACAGGCATAGGCCTGAGGGGAGAATCTATTGTTATTGTGGTGCTAAATGGATATAGTGTTAAATTGACTCCTAATGAGTTATCATTATACTCATAGATTAATGCATCTCTCAACCCTCGCAGAATCCCAGAAGCTTCTGTTTTCAGTAGATGAAAATTAATGCACACAGAGCCCCACAAGTAGCAAAGCTGCAGATAATAAGGGAATGCAGAGTGCTCAGCTCTAAAGGAAATACATACACTGTGCCTCCTACCTAAGGCTCAAGGACCATCCAGGAATAGAAGGCAGAAAGAGTGTAAGAACCAGAGGAAGTAGATGACTACAGGACAAAAATGTCTTCTGGGAACAACAGGGTAACTGCGCACATGCTCTCATCACTTGTGGCAGCATATGTAAGACCTGAGTAAGTGCAAGCCACATGAAATCCATGCATGGAGAGGTAAGATGGGTATGAAACCCCACCTCTGACAATAGAGATATTAGCAACTGTAAACTACTGGGAGACAGTGAGTCCCTTTTCTTAAAGAATGTTATCAGTGTTAAGTCGATCACATTCCAGCTGAAGACCATATATCCAAGAATATTCGGACAGCACAATGTCTTGACAGGGGAAAACAGACACCAAGTTGGGTAGCTGATGAATGAGGTAGACCTAGGAAGAATTGTGGGGTACACACGATCAAAATATGTTGTGCAAAGTTTTCAAAGAACTAATATTTTTTTAAATGACCTTAAGTTTGAAGCAAATCTGGGCTTCACAGAGAGACCTTATCGTGTGTGTGTGTGCTGTGCGTGTGCATGTGCGTGTGCGTGTGTGTGTGCGTGTGTGTTTCTGATCAGTGCCTAGAAATCCCCATACTCAATTCTTGAAAAGTAGAAGAGAGAAAGGGGCACATATCCAAGTCCAAAAATAGTTCTTACAGGGGGGAAAAGGCTGATAAATGGGGGAGGGTTAAGAACTTGCCTTGCCTTGCAAGAAAGAAGACCTGAGTATGAACTCCAGCCTCCCCACCCCTATCCCCCCACATATACATACAAAAGGTGGATGTGATGGTCTGTGTTTGTAATTTAGGCCTGGGGAGATGGAGACAGAAGAATTCTTGGATCACACTGGTCAGTATCCTAGCCTACTTAGTAGGCTCCAGCAACTCTGCCTCACAAAACAAGGTGTATAGTTTCTGAAGAAAGACCTGGAGGCAAGAACTGAAGCAAAAACCATGAAGGAACTGGCTTGTCTAGCTGGCTTTCTTATACAATCAAAGACTACCTGCCCAGGTGTGGTAACATCCAAAATGGGCTAGGACTTCTCACATTAAGAATTAACCAAGAAAATGTCTCACAGACATGTCCATAGGCCAATCTGATGGAGGCAATTCCTCAGTTGAGGTTCACTCTTCCAAAATGACTAGTCAGAGTCAAGTGACAGAAACTAACCACATATATGTGCATATTTATATGTACCCCCACATACACCACACACATTCACCTATACTTGTATCCACATACATAGACACACATAAAAGTCTGGTTAGATTACATTTCCCCAACACCTGAGGTTAGACATGCTCCCTGAATAACTTCTGGCCATAGCACCAGGAATGTGGGAAGAAATGATGCCTCATCCATTCTGAAGCTTGGAGTGGTCCCTTTTCTTTTGTATCCCTTTATGACCGGTTTTCCCTGTATCTTGGACAGCCTTGGCAGCCTGGTGCTAAGCCTATATGAAGACTAAATGATGCCCACGGACCAAAGTCTCTAAACAACTACCTGAAAAACCAGCTCCTGACCCCATCCCCCAGGATGAACTTTCCTTTCTGTGATAGAGAGGTGACTGCATCAAGCTTTGGGGCTCATCTAGAACAGATTAAGCATGTGTTAATCCAGAGGCTCTAAAACCATCATTAAACTACAGTAAAGTGTGAAATAATTCATATAAATTAATAATTAGCACCAAGAGTGGTATGGAATGTACACCTCTCTCCCTTTAAGGCCACAGGCACTATGCTGCCACCTCCTATCAATCCATGTCTTAAATTGCAGGGTAAAGTTAACCACAAATAACAAAGTCATGGAATCAAGCTGTTACAAATTGGCCACCACATCCTAAAGGCATTTGAACTCTCTCTCTCTCTCTCTCTCTCTCTCTCTCTCTCTCTCTCTCTCTCTCTCTCTCTCTCTCTCTGTGTGTGTGTGTGTGTGTGTAGGAAAAAAGCAAGCAAGAAAAAAGAAAGAGAAGAGGAGGAAGATGTAACTGGAGATGTAACTGGCTTGGCTCAAAAGGGGCAGGAGAAAGCAAAGGGGCCTTGGCCAGTTGGAGGAAGAAGCAGCTCCCATCTGCTGCCTCATTCTTCACACACCACTCTGAGAGTTGGTATTATTTTCTCCATTCACAATTGAGAATCTGATCCAAGAAGCCAGAGATAAGAGCTCCTAAGCAACAGAGTTGGGATTCACACCTGAGTTGGTCTGGTTCCAATGTTCTTGCTATTTCTAATGTAAGCATTTAAGCCTCGACCCCTCAGAGTTTATGCTAAACTTGGCCCTAACCCTCTGCTGTGGGACAGGGTTTCTGTGACTAAATGGCCATTAGTAAAAGTGTTACATACACCTAAAACACAGAGAACACTCAAAATGACTCTTTGAAATGAAAGCTAGGCTCAAAGACAGCCCACTTTCAAGGGGGCCTGGTTTCAATGGCCAAATGCTAGAGGAAACAGCATTAATGGAAGTTACCTTTCTGCTGGGCTTGCAAAAGTTAGGCTCATGAATCCAAGAGAAGATTACGAAGGAGGAAAGAGGGTTGGAGACTGCAGCCTCAGGAGGTTCATGCATCTCAGAGGCCAGAAGGTTGGCTTTTCCATTGTGCAATTAAGCCATTCTATCCAGCCTCACTCCCAGTTTCCAATTAATGTGCAGTAATGAATCCAACTGCCCAAAAACATTTGCTAATTGAGATGCCTGCTGGCCAGGTCATCTTCCCCCCCACCTCCACCCACCCTTTTTCTGACACCAAGTTCCCTCCACTGTGCCAAGGCAAATGTTCTAGTTTGCTTTCTATTGCTGAGATAAACAATATGTCCTAAAGCAACTTGGGGGGAGAGTTTATTTCATCTTGTCTGTTGTTATAGTCTATCATTAAAGAAAGTCAGGGCAGGATCTCATGGTAGAAACTAAAGCAGAGGCGGTGGGGGAACACTGCTTACTGGCTTGCTCCTCAGGCTCATCACATTCAGCAACCTTTCTTATACCTCCCAGGACCACCTGCCCAGGAATGGCACAGCCCAGAGTGGGCTGGAGCCTCTCATATCAGTCATTAAACAATAAAATTCTTTCACAGATTTGCACACAAGCTAATCTGATGGGGGCATCGTCTCAATTAAGGTTGACCTTTCCCAGATGACTCTAGCTTGGGTCAAGTTGAAAAAACCCTAACCAACACAGTAGGATAGTAGAGGCTCCTGCCCCTTTCAACCTTTCCTCTGTACAAGGGGAAATGCCCAGTGTACACAAGCAGTAACTTTCTGAGACCAAAGTCACCAGTGGAAATTGCTACTCAGGTTTGACAATTGCTCTAATTGAAAATTCTTGACTGATCCTGGCTTTATTAGTCTCTTGGCCATTGGCAATGGCTACATATCAGTAAAAGCTTTAAACTTGGAAGTTCTGAATACAGAACCTAGACTTTTGTTTACAAGTAGGTTGACTTCTGGGAAGTTACTACCAACCATCTGTTTTTCACCTGGAAAATCAAACTAATAGAACCAACCCTGGAGTCACGGTGAAGAGAAAATGAATACAATACAAATGCATCGCATTTTTTTTTAATGTAGAGGGCATGGTCAGTCTGGATATGAGGGCATGTCTTCCCCAGCTAAGCACAAATTTGCCAGCGATTGGTCAAATACACAAGGAGGTCTAAGACAAGGAGGTCAGATGAGTTGGGATGAAGGCTTATAGACAGGAAATAAGATGGAAGTGAAAGGGCTGGAGGAGGTCCATGATGGGTCAATAGAGATAATCCTGAAAGGAAATGAACAGACGAGCTTCCAGTGGTGGTTTGAATGAACATGGCCCCCATAGGCTCACATAGCTGAACACTGGGTCCCCAGTTGGTGGTGCTATTTGGGAAGGTGTGGCCTTCATGAAGGAAGCACATCACTATGAACAGGCTTTGGGAGCCTAAGGCCTTGCCATACTGGAACTTTATTCTCTATACTCTGTGCTTATGGTTCATGGAGTGAGCACCCAGCTTCCTGCTCCTGCTACCATGCCTATTGCCCTTGCTATGGATTCTAACCTTGTGGAAGCATAAACCAAAATAAACTCATCTGTAAGTTGCCTTGTTTTGTCACAGCAACAGAAAAGTAGCTATGCAGTTCCCTGAGAAATCAGGTGGGAATGGAAAATGAGAAGGAAAACAGAGCAGGAAGACAGAAATCCCGGGGCTCATTGCCCATATGTCCCCAGTTTCTCAGCCACCCACAAATCACAAAACATAGTGACTGTAGTGCAATCCATCTACCTGACTGGAGTCTCCAAAATACATTATAGCCTTAATATTATTTCCTTCTCTTCCTTCTTATAAAAAGTACACAAAAGAGGCACTTCCTCCTTGGCCAACATTTCTTTGCCCCTACAATGTAGGGGATATAAAAATCAACACTTGGGGAGAAAAGTTGGTAACATTTATCAGGTAGTAAGCTTGGGAGGTCAGCATTTCAGGGCACCTGCCTTGTCATATTACTGTTCCAGAGGATGAATGTTGAAAAAGAAAACATGCTGGTTTTCCACAGAAAAAGGAAGAGGCCATAACACAAAGAAAGCAAAGGAATCCAATCACTAACCCAAACCCTCAGACTTCCCCAAAGGAGGAGAGATGGGCCACCAAAGTAAAACTAGTATAGTTTGCTTTGACTTGAATTCTAAGCAGAATAAGGCTCGTCGTTGGAATCCTGTTCAGGTCCTGGGAAACCCCAGTGAAGGCTCAATCCCTAAGGCTGCCAGTGGATGAGGCAAGAGAAGTATGCAGGAACAATGTACAGGACATGTGTTGCTGCTGTTGTGGCTGGACATACTGTGTCTGATGCTGGAACTAGGGCTTTAGTGACAGCACATCCCAGTGGTCCTCCCACTCCTCCTGAAAAAGGACATGCCACATAAGTCAGCTTTCTCAAACCCACTGCCCTCTGTTGCTATCTAATGCAAACCATGGGTTATCTGCCTCTGTATTTACAGTGTTTAAAATGAGAACTTAAGTCCCTTAAAATTCGTCCTACCCTAAGAAAGAGAGTTCAGATACTATAAAGCATAGTGGCAGGGACGGAGGTGTGGGAGGCATTTTGCCTCTCCTGGTGGCCCCAAGGCTCAAACCGACAGACAGATATCAAAGAATAGTGGCTGTTTTTTCACTCATTTGTTCAATAAATATGTATTGAGTGCCCCCTTCGTGACAATGTTCCTGTCATACTGCTGATATGAAAAAGAGGCCAATTCCCTTCTGTCTGAGATCTGGGAAAGCAGATATTAAAGCAGGAATTATAAAAGAGTGAGTGACATGCTCAAGTGTATCAATGAGGAGAAATGAAGACATGCCACAATAGGCAAAACAAGGAAGTGATCCTAAAGATTGCTTAATTCAAACTCTCCCTTCACAAATGAAGAAAGTGAATCTTCTAAAGGGGAATTTAATGAGTTTAACTGAAAGCTGCTGAAGTGAACGGTTGAGGGTGTCACCAGAAACAGGTGAGTATCCTGTTCTTAAACTTTTGGAATGGGGCCAAAAGCAGTTCTGATTTTGGATTCTTTCATATTTTGGAATATTTGCATACACATAATGAGATATCTTGGGGATAGGGTTCAAGCATAAACACAATATTTGTTTATGTTTTATATATTCATTGTCCATGTGGGTGGAATACAATTTGGGGCAGTATTTTTGGTATGCCCACATTTTGACTGTGACCTATCAGATGAGGTCAAGGGAGGAATTTTCTACTTACACCATCATGTAGGGACTCAAAAAATTTAAGTTTTGGAGAACTCTGCTTTGTATTTTCAGACTTAGTACTCAGTTTGTGTTATGATCTCATTGCCAATCTGTCTTTGAGAGCTCAAGAGGTTATGTGGACTTTAGAGTGAGTCCCGTCTCTTCCATAAAACCTCCACAGATTACCTCAGCCTTAAGCAATTCCTACATTTTATGAATTCCAAGCTCTTAGTTGACTGGAATGCTCAGATCTAGTGCACTGGACTCCAGTTAGAGTGTAACAAGATGCAGCTCCCATGTAGGAACTTTGGCTCTCCACACCATGGCAACAGCAGGAGCCAGAGCCACTCAAATCTCAAAACATTCTCATCCCTCTACATAATAGGGGATTGCCAGTATCCTCAGAGAAGTAAACCGTGAAGAACTTACAGTCGTCATAGGCTCAGTGACCTTGGAGGCGACCTTGTCCCTAGCTGAGCACTCTAACCTGAATAGTCTGCCTCTCTGAGATGGGGCCCAGTTTCAGATCTTTAAAACCATCCATACCTCCTTCCCCATTCCTCAGGACTTAGCTTTACTCCATCCCTTTGCTCATGCCCTCTCCTAGAACCTAAACTTCCTTCCATTGAACTCTGACATCATCATATATGGCTCCTGTTACCTCCTGCCTACCTTCCCCAGAGATGACCACTGCCAGCCCAGACATTTGCACCCAAGTCATCTCTCTGAGTCATGTTTCGCATGCTCCAACCTCAATCTATTGTTTGATTTCTGGTTAAGTATTCATTGTCCATCATTTCTCCTCACCCAGCAATCAGTTTCAGATGCAAATTTTGACTGATTTTCCCCCTATTCATTTCCTCCAGTTACAGATCCATCACTAGCTCCAGTCTTTCCTCAGAATCCCAGCTGTAGGTTGGTGTTGTCAATATCCATTGCTATGGCCAAATACCTGAGAGAAATAAGACAACATGCTTTAGATTTTGTTCATGGTTTCAGAGGCTTTAGACCCAAATCACTTAGCCCTGTGGTGAGGCAGAACATCAGAATGGCATAAGCATGTGGCACTAGTGGCTGCTTGCTTTATTGCAGCCAGAGAGCAGAGACAGAGAAAAGGACCAGGACCATATAGGCCCTTCAAGGACAGGCTTCCAGTGACCCATTCCCTCCACACAGCTTCCACTCTCTAGTTTCCACCAACTCCCAATAATGGCATCAAATTATACATTCTTCAATGAATTTATCCATTAATCTCACCCAGTCCCCTCATGATCCAATCACTTTCCACAATACTCACCTGAAACACCACATTGAGGACTGAGCCCTCAACCTGTGGTCTTTCTAAGGGAACACTTCACACCCAAACCACAAGATTCATAACCATATAAGCCTCTGGGACAAGACTAAACCAGGGTCATCTTTGCAGTCTACCCAAGTTCTCACATCTAATAGTTTCCCAGCGACTCTTTGAATGGTGGCCAGGTACTGACATACAGGCATAGTTACCACATGTCACAGACAAGGGCATCCTGAATGGCCTGGTTAATCCTGGCTGTTGAGTGAGTCTTAGCATCCTGTCTCCTCTGCTAGTTCAATCAGCTCCTGTTTTCTAATTCTAAACCAAAGCTGGAGTTTTCAACCCCTAACTGTTCTCATCCCAGTTGCTTGGAAGTCATAAAGATATAGTCAATGCTCTAGGGAAATATAGATAAATAAATAAAAATAAATAGCGCTGCTTCAGATTTAGCATTTTCATCCAGGTCCCTACCATGTCCCACACTCCTCTCCAATTTGTCTTCTCTTCTCCTCCCTCTTCCACCCCACTACCTACAAAGGAAAAATAATAACAAATAGGAAGGCTAATTCTAAGTTAGTACAGTCCCAGCGTGTATCCTGGCCTGCCTCTAGTCCTGTTATTTTCTCCTGTGTCTGGCTTTGACAAGACTGATGACATTTACGTTTTCCAAAAGCTTCAATAAAAGGCACTTTAGCTGCAATCACCTCCGTCTAATTTCCCCAGTCAATTTTTTTTTTTTGCTTAAATCACACAACAGAACTGAGGCCTGAGCTGTTCTGACAACTTGTCATCGAATAGGGATCAGCCCAAATGGGATGTCTTGAAAACCAAGGACAAAGGAGGGGAGAGAAGCAGACTAAGTGGCCTGAAAATGAAGTGGGATGCTAGGAAAAGAGAGACTGGCAGGAGTCAGTGGGTTAAAATTCTGGTACAGGTGTGTGAGGAAGCTCTGGAGCCAGAACAAACAGAAAGCATATTTCTTTCCCTAAAGAGAAAGCTAAAGGATGCTGGGTCTAGAAAGGCCCATCGTTCCATTGTACAAGGAGTCTTCAAAGAGAGATGGTATCTGGAGCACAAGCATCAAGCTTAGAGGATGGAGCCCAAGGGGGCAGGATGGATACCTTCCTTCTGCAACATGCTCTGGAGAGCAAGGTAGCATCCAGGGGAAACCAAAGCCCAGATTTCCTGCTCCCAGGAGCACAGTGGCTCAGTGTGGAGTAAATACACTAGATAAAATTCTCCACTCTTTTTTTTAAAACAGATTTATTTGTTAGTGTTTATTTACACCAAAAGTGTCCAAAGTATAAGAATTGTTTCAGTCATTTTCACAGGGTAAAGTCATTCACAAAATCACCACTCATGTCAAGTAAAAGAACATGTCAAAAATCTTACACAAACTTCTTGTAGCCCCCCACTGGGAGCTCTATGACAGAGAGTTCCAGATTCATTTTAAAAACTGTAGGTTAGTTGTGCCCATTTTTGAAATTACTCTCAGGGTGTGTGTGTGTGTGTGTGTGTGTGTGTGTGTGTGTGTACACATGTGTAGATAAGAGACAGAGACAGAAATAGAAAGAGACAAAGTCATGTTGTTACACATACTAACAGTATTCATTTTGATATACTGTTTCGTAGCATTCATTCATGTTTCATATCATAATTACTTATTCTTTATGGCATTCATAGATACTTGTTTTTTCCAATTTGGAGATCTTTTCTCCAGCTGAGTGTTTCTCAGTCCTGTCATTCTAGTTAGCCTCTCTGTTGCAGTGATAAAACACTGACCAAAACCTCCTTGGGATGAGAAAATGATTTATTGTTGTTACTGTTAGTTTTCAGATTACAGTCTATCACTAATGAAGACAAAGCAAGAACCCGGAGGCAGAAACTGATGCAGAGACCATGGTAGAATGAAGCTTACAAGACTATTTTCAATGGTTTACTCAACCAGATTTCTTATACCACCCAGGACCACCTGCCTAGATGGCCCTGCCCCGGGGGGCTTGGCTCTCCCGTATCAATAATTCATCAAGAAAATGCCCCACAAACATGCCCACAGGTCAATCTGATGGAGGCAATTCCTCAATTGAGGTTCTCTCTTCCCTGGTGACTCTAGCTTGCGTCAAGTTGAAAGAACAGCCTAGTGCACCTGGGGATCAAACCCATGGACTCCTGTATGCCATGCAAACACTTGACTTCTGAACTCCACCTCAGCTTTGCCGGGAGCCTTTGCTAACAGCACTTCCACAAAACAATCTTCCTGTTTTGGTGAACACAGATACAGTTCTGTCTCAGTTCGCATTCCGGAGTAAAACTGCTAACCCATAATTGTGATATGGCTTTGGTGGATAACAGCCAACCATTTTCCAAAATGGTCACATCAATTTATTTTTCCCCACAGCAGAGCAAGAGAGTTCCAGTTGCTGGACATTCTCAACCACATACAATGCTTAAATTCAGCCACTTTGGTGACTGTATATTGTTTGAATTCCTATTTCTCTGATTACTAAAGGTTTGTGCTCTTTTCCATGCACTACTGACGATTTGGTTCTGTTTTGTCAAGACTTCTGCCTTTTTTGTTTGTTTGTTTGTTTGTTTGTTTTTGCTTTTTGTTTTTCAAGACAGGGTTTCTCTGTGTATTCCTGGCTGTCCTGAACTCACTCTGTAGACCAGGCTGCCCTCAAATTCAGAGATCCACCTGTCTCTGCCTCCTGAGTACTAGGATTAAAGGTGCATGCCACCACACTTTTTTTCTATTGATTTAAAGAAATTCCTTGTCCCGTCTGGAAATAAGGCCCTTTGTGTTTATATACACCTGGGCCAAGGGTGTGGTGTGCTACCAACAGAGCATCATACCCCCAACCTCAATTCCTCAGTCCTTTCCTTTCATCTCCCAACTCTATTTCAGGCCTAGTGTCACTCTCCACTAACCATGATCAGCCCCAGCTTCCCTCCCGAGTCCCACACATTACTTCTTCCCCTTAGCTCCAAACAGTTTAGACAGCTGGAGAGTCAGTCATATCTAGAGGGAATGGAGCATGGCAGACAAGCAAACTCTTCCAATCCTTGTGCTCCAGTCCTGGACTTCACTCTGACCCTAATGCAGGACCAAAGCTCACTCACATCTATCAACTCAAAAAGGAGTTGAAGGTGGGTACAGAGCTGAACCCTTCAGACGGTGTCATCATCTCTGAAAATAAGAACATTAGGGGGGAACAGATGCATCAGGGGGAAGACGTTCATAGATCTCAGATGGTAAACATTTAGGAGAGACAGACTTGGCAGGAAATTTGTTTCCGAAAGGAAAGGCTACTGGTCCAGACAGAATTTGGGTCAAAATTTCACCTCATTGCTGCCTATAGTGACTAGCCATTTGAGCTGACTAATTTTAATCTTAGTTTTAACAAAGATTGCCTGGTTTTAACCCTTAAAGTTCTCCCTATCTCAATGCCAAGGGATCTGGCCAACCTACTGTTACCTCTTTAAGAGGAAGATGAATTTTCTGATGTTGGGCTCCAAAACATTCTCTATGTTACTTGTCCCAACATAGTTGGAAATGGGATACAAGGTCTATACCTTTGCTTCCGTATCTGACGCTTTGGTTATGTGACTATCCTAGAGTGTTCTAGAAACTTAGATTGAAACAAATGCAAATTTCTGAAAAAGGTAGGCAGATAACCATTTCTATGTTCCAAGATAATAGTGCCTACCAGGTATGGAGCACCACAACGTATCAGACATTCTACTAGGTGTTCTGGGTTAACAATTCCTGTTAATCTTCTCAGGTATAAGTACTACTGTCACCACTTCACTTGTGTGTGAGGAAATAGAGATGAAGGGAGCTTGAGCACTTCACTCAATATAATACACTTATTCACTCAAAGAGTAGGGTTCAACCTCCCCCTGCCCCAGCCTACTTCTAAAGGCCCTGGGTTGAGCAGTTGTGCTGAGCCAAATCACATCTAATTAGTCTGTGCTACCATGCTTTGACAGGTAAACGATGCTCTCTCACCTACCCCTCTCATACCTGTCCCGTGATAAGGTATTTTCATATGTATCAGCTCATCTGAGAACTACCTGACAGAGTTGTCATGGAATCAAGTCAGAGCCTTAATTTTTTTTAAAAAAAAAAATGCTTCTAAACAAAGGGATTGTTATTAATAATGCTGAGAGAAAATCAGAACATATCCACAAGGACTGGACAAGTAGACTTTGGCAGATTTGAGCAAATGTTTCCTCTGAAATGAGTTTTCCAAGCTTGATGTTCCATGTGTCTAAAGATATCAGAATCTCAATTTATAAAAGGAAAAAAAATATGAGCATCAAAGGAAAAGCAAAAGGCCAGGTGCCCAACAGCTCAGCTCCAGGACTCTGTTTCATAGGCATGAGAACTTACAGGAAATGGAATGATTTGGACATCATTTAAATTGTGCTTCCCAAGCTGCTTTCACACCTTCGGTGGTATGAAAAGTGATGTGAGACCTGTATAGGTGTACAGATTAGGTGCTCGTCTTTTAAAGGCAGGTACTGGTACACCTAGCAAGAAAAAAGAAAGCAATCAAAGTGGGGTAATCATCGGACTGGACAGACCTTGTGAAAGACCTTGTAGAGGAGATGAAAGATGGCCTTTGATGGGCTATACCTCAGCTGTGGACCCTAGAGAGATTTGTAGTTGTCAATGGGAATAGAAGAATATCTTCTCCTGGAACCTTCTCTTGATGCCCTGATATACAGTATGGACCTTTATCTAAGAACATGTTCAAGCACATAGACAACGCTAGCTCCAGTTTCAGGGGCTTCACAGACCCAACCCCCACCCCAGGACCTCTAGTCATAGTCAGATCCTCGTTTTTAAGGGAAGGAAACAGGATACACAGAGGTATGCTGACTTTCCCAAGGTCAGTAAGTGGGCTATAGACCCAAGAGGACTCTTCAGGTTCCCTGTATTGAGAACAGATCTATCCCTTCAGAAGAAATCAGGAGAAATTATACATTTCAAGGCTTAAGATTACATTTACTATTCTCCACTGGGATACCCTGTGTCTGTCCACCTTTTTACTGTCTGTGGAGTAAGATACACAGGTGTCCCTGAAGTGTCCACCACAAACATGAACCTAAGGTTCCTCTCCAAAGAGAATAGAAACTACCCAAGTTCCTGGCAAGAGACAGAAGAGGTATGAACAAGTGGCCAAATAGAATTTTTTAATGAATCTAGCAATGAAATTGCCTGTTCCAGAAAAAGAACGTATCCCATCATTTTCACTGATTCCAAATATGGATAGTTTCTGCCCTCTAGCAGCCTATTAGGGAGGAAGGGGACTACTTTTTCTTCACCCAGAGGACACCTAAGAGCCCTTCTCCCTAGCTTCTTGAGGTCAAGGACAGTGTTGGGAAACTGTCCTGCAACTCCCAAGGGTAGATACAGAAGAAATCCCAGATGGTATTATCATGAGCCAAGTTCACAGGCATAGCAAAACCTAGTGGGGGTGAGTCCTAGAGGGAATTCCTCCATCTTCATCTTTGTTCCTAGCCTAGCAGGAACTTCTAAGAGTCCTCCAACAGCTGGCTGAAGCCCAGAAGGTAATGAGCATGGATGATGCCAAGTCTGGAGGTGACTGTTAATTTGATTAATATCAAGGATCTATCATAATTATTGAAACATTTCACTCCACTTTCACCCATCTTTGCCCCAACCCGCTTACTATCTGGCCCTCTGCTTCCCTCCGGTTCCTTTCTCTTTTTTCTCTTCCCCATTTTTTTACAGGACTGTTCAATTAATTTACTTTCAGAAAATAAACTCCACTATTGGGAGCTTTTGCTTTGGAAGACTGAAGGCTGATTCCCTGCTGTCTTACAACCACTTCAACAGCAGTGAGTTAAGAGGAAGCCATTAGGAAGGAGAGCAGCCCGCTCCACTGAGCTCCCTCATGGCCTAGGTATACTGGCTTGCTTGCTTGGCTGCAGAGTAGTTACAGGCAGGTGAACTAGGGCAGAAAATCTAGAGGTGGGGGTTTGAGGAAGTTCTGTCCAGAGGGCCAGTGGGCTTGGAACGCAGAAGTTCCACAATACAGTGCCAATCCAAAACAAACAGGACAACTCTTGGGACCCCCTCCATGTTCAAGTACACCCAAGCTTGCATCTCCAGTTAATATAGATTCTTGGCTGGCCAGCTGGTTTTGTGCCAAGAATTACCTGTGAGCCTAAATGGTCATGGAGAATCCACCAATCTCTTGTCTTCAGGGCTTTAGTACTCTCATCTCTCCTGCATAAAATTTGCTCCCAAAGAGACAAGTTGAAAGTTTAGTTGTACTCAGTGAAGCAAAGACCTGTCTTCCCACTGTGATGCCGTCAGGGAAGCAGTGGCCTGTGTGGCAGCCA
Organism: Peromyscus maniculatus bairdii; assembly: GCF_049852395.1. Classification (NCBI taxonomy): domain Eukaryota; kingdom Metazoa; phylum Chordata; class Mammalia; order Rodentia; family Cricetidae; genus Peromyscus; species Peromyscus maniculatus. The sequence continues at coordinate 69,370,290 of NC_134860.1, read as the reverse complement.
CTTTGGGACATCACCTCACCTCCATTTGTTCTGAAGGTCACATACTGCCTGGATCATTCTCCCTGGATGCATACTATCTCATCTCCAGATGAGAGAGGCCATGGTCTTTTCTAACTATCCAGGGGTCCAGAACCCCAGCCTAAAATACTCCCCACTTTCCCTCCTAAGCCAGGTTCAGTGAATGAACCTGGGCCCCCAGCCTAAAGTACTCCCCACTTTCTCTCCTAAGCCATATTCCATAAATGAACAACACCCCTTCCAACCTTTCCACATAGTAACCAGGCCTCAGTTTCTTCTTTGTTGTCCTACCATGGGTAAGTTCCTTGTACTTTCCATTTCAAATGTCTTTTGCTTAACTAGCTATTCCATGAAACATAGCTTTGCACATGTTTCATCAGTATTTTGTAAATATGGACTCATTCCCATGCCAAGCTTCCTTTACAGATGGGTAACTGAGACAAGGAACACTTATAAGACTTTACCATTGTAGGCCAGCTAGCACGGCTGAGCCAGGACTCTAACCAAGGCCAGTCCATTCCATGCTCGCCATGTGAGGGCACACAGCTAGAGCATTGTCTTTCGGATCTTGTCAGAGTCTAGGATTGAGTGTCTTCTCACTGCACCCCACCCCCACCCCCACTGTCCAGTTACTCCCTTAACCATGCCATCTTTGCTGTAAGGATATTCTATGCCAAACTCTACTTCTGCTTGTCTTCTGCTAATTTTGCCTAGGCTTCTTGTCTCTAAAATAAGCAATGCAAAATAAACCATCGGCTTTCACCTGTCCCAGCTCTGTCTTGTCACAAATGACAACAGTTCCGTCCAGTTGTGTACAGGGGCAAAGATCATTATACCTGAGGCATCAATCAATACCTAGGGTTAATATGCAAGGCTTTCTGAAGATCTCACTTTCCAACCCCTGCCATGAGACTCCGTTCCTGCAGATCTGCCAAAACTCAGCAGACACACACTAGACTTGCATGTTTATAGAGCCCTATAGCCCAGATTTCAAGCTCTCACTCAGCTCTCCCATCCAATCCCTGTTCTGAGCTCATAGCAATATCCAGCCAAATCACGGGTCCTCTCCATACCAGTAAGCCACATCCTGATAGCATTTGACTTGGTACAGTTGCCGTCAGCGCCTTCTCACAGCCATGCTCATTCAAGGGCCAAGATCTTGAACAGAGCTTCAGCTGCCATGCCCTCTCCCTGGCTGGGCTTCTACAAGCTCGGCCTAATTAAAAACACCCCATCTTGTAGCTTTTGCTGGGAAGAGCTCCTGTTTCTCTCCCAAATCTGCATCTCATTTCTTACCAGTGCGTTCTCCCTTTGGGCCCCTTTGGTTTTCTAGAGCCTATTAAAACAGCAGTGCCTGCCTTATTTACATGAAATGAGGGTACAATAGATGCAGTTTCTTTCCTCTTACATTGTGAACAATTGACTCTCCCTCTTCCGCATGCTGCCCAGTTACTTGTCTTTCTCCACTGTTCTTTTCCCTAGGCTAGGATTTGAGCTTGAAATGTATCTTGTCGCCAGCCATCCTCTGTTACTTCTGGTGGCACTGGAAAAAAAGGAGTTTCTTGTGTTTCTCACTTGGAAATTGGCCACATGACTGAGGATGTGTCGCCCTCCACACAGGAGAGGAAATGTATTTGAGCCAAGGGTACCAGATTCCTGCTAAAGAGATGAAGGTAGACAACCTAAAAAAAATTGGCATTAGCTGTAATGCACTGGTTTTTGCATTTACCCTCACAGTAACTACATTAGACACTGGTTCTTCTAGATTAATAAGTGCTGTTGACAAAGTCAGGGAAGGAAAAGGAAGGAGATGGAAAAAATGAGCAACAGTAACTTTTATTGACTGTTAAGAACATGTTGCTAATACTTGCATAGTTGCCCAAGGCATCAGTCAGGAAAACTTCAGCCTGGCTTACAGAGGTACCTGTACCTCCAGGTTATAAATCTTAGCAACCTTCTTTTCTGATCATTATCATCGGTAGACCTTTGGTCTACAAGCTCTCCTCATTAGTACTCACTAACCCAACCCTCGAGAGACTGAATGACCACTCACTATTTTCACTTCAGACACTCATTTCTCCACCTACACAAGCCCAACACTGGGCCATTCAACTTCAGAGAAGTCATACTCAGAACCACATTGTGCTGGAATACCATGTGGATCTTGGCCTTGGTTCAGCAGCATCATTTGTGGAGCAAGAAGGACCCAGATTCTCCAACTTCATGGGCAATGCTTTAAGTGCCCTTAAAACTAAGAGACCCTTCTAACCCACTCCAGATGTTCCAAATGGCAAACTTTCTAATGTGTAACAGATGCTGCCTCAGCACCACATGACAAGATTGAGACTATATTCTTTCTGGATCCCTGATAAGAAAACCCAAGGAGACCCACTGAAACACAGCTAGTAACAGAGGAATATGTAGGCTCTGAGGCCATACTGCCTAGGCTCAGATGTTTCTGGACCACGCCCTCCAAGGCTATGCCAAGTGAAGAAATTAACTTCTCAGGGGCTCTGTTTTCTCATCTGTGGCATGGAAACAATAGGAAAAGCTAGTTGTAAGATTACAACAGATTTAAGTAAGTGTTTATGTTCTTGGCACACTGCATAAAGGTCATTTCACTTGATTTTGTTGTCACAGAAAGCATGGACTTGTGCCCCAGGAGAAAAGAGAATTTGAGGAAAGCACCTTGGACAAATAGTAGCAAGGGCATATTTACCCATCTCAAAGTCTTATTGAGACATCTGATCAGCTAGTTATTGGAAACAACTAGCTGATAACAAATAGCAAAACACTGTAAGACTCAGGGACACCATGCTTTTCCTTCTGGCACCTGGAAGCTGGCTTCTGTGTAAAGGCTCCTCTGCTTTCACAGGTCCTACTGGGCATACTCTGCCACAGCTGACATACTGGTCTCCCTCATGGGTGTTCTTTCTGGGATTTGGATGGACCCAGGGCAGCTTGCTGGGGATTGCTACCTACAAGCAGAAATATGTAATTCTTATTAGGGTGGCTTATGCATAACTGGTACCTTGTCATCTCTACCAATAAACCTCCAGACTGTTGTGGAATACTGCACTATGTAAAGATGTGCTGCATTTGTTTAATTATGTAAAGGTGTTTTGCTTTTGTTTGTGTTTCATTTGTTTAATTATATAAAGATGTGTTACTGTTTCACCTTGCCTGCATAAGGCACTTGATTGGCCTAATAAAGAGCTGAACGACAGTAGGTAGGCAGGGGAGGGATAGGTGGGACCGAGAGAATTAGTAGGAGGAATCTAGGCTCAAGAGAAAGGGAGGCGAGAACAAGCAAGAAAGAGACACCCAGGCCAGAAGCCAGACAGCTGCCAGACAGCCAGACACAGAGGAAACAGAAAAGTAAGATATACAGAAGAAAAGAAAGGTAAAAAGCCCTAAGGCAGAACATAGATAAAGAGAAACAGATTAAAACAAGAGCTAAGATAAGGCCAGGCATTCATAACTAATAACAAGTCTCCATGTCATGATTTAGGAGCTGGTTGGTAACCCAAGAGAAAGCCTGCTATATCTAGATAAAACCTCCTGTGGGTGCAGTAACACAAAATCCAGGTGTGTGTGTGGGGTGGTGCAGAATTGAATAGGAGAGAGAAGATCTTAGAATCACAAGCTGAAGGAGGCCAGAGGGAAGGATGAAGGCTCAGGACACCCATGGAGACAAGTACTTCTAGATCTACCTGCCTCCCGCCCTCCAATTTCCTCTATTTGCTCCATCAACCTTACATTCCCAGTCCTCCCTAGGTACCCAATAAGTACCCAAGCTTGTCTACAGGCACAACTGATTTACAAGCCTCCATGTACATGATGAGACACACCCTAAAAAATTTGTAGCCCTCCAAGCAATACCGCCACACTGTGCTCCTTGGTAAAAGTACAGTCCCTAGGGTCTCTGCCTCCTGTGGGGAAGGATATAGGATTTGCAGTTTCCAGGGAGCTAGTGCTGAGTGTCCATACCAGAGAGACCAGGCACTGGCAAACTCAGGAACATGCACCCTCATGCTTCTAGCTCAGACAGAAGCGAGAGAGACCTTTCCACTCCAGAGCTGGGCTTACCAAGCAGAGGCATTGACCCCCAAGTAAGGGCTTGGCCCCATTTTGAGGACAAAGTACAGTTAATAGCTTTGAAAATGCGCAGCTGGAATAAAAATTGTTATGAAAGTGGGTTCTTCAAATTTCAGATAAAAAGCAATTGCTGTGAAAGCTTCAGTCAATCGAGTCGCACCAAATGCAGCCAGATGACTTAATGCAGCTATGATAGAGTCAGGCGCTGGTGCTGGGAAAGGTCAAGGGGAGAGTGGGGGTCTGGAAGACAACAGCACCCTCTGTGTTTGCAGTCAGAAGACAAGGTGGGAGGGGGTGGAGAGGAGAGTTGTTCTCCTGCCTTGAGAATGAGGCCGTCTGCTACAAATGGGATTGACTAGCAAGCTCTGGGCATGCCCTAACAGAGAGGCTACTTGCTCACTCCCCAGTGGCCATGCTGGCCTGCTCTGTGTGGGATGTGTCCTTTTGCACCTGCCTGAAACCTGGTCCAGTACCCTTGTTGCTCTAACGTTCACTAAGGGATAATGAGAGTAAGCCACTATTTTGCTCAAGAAGCAGACAGACAGGAAAGTCAACACTTCGACACAATCTGGAAGTGTTGTCACCAAGCCCCATTCCTGGTGCTAGGGGAGTCTAGAGAGGCTGAAGCTGGTCAGGTAGGATGGTGATTGACTAAGCAAGGGCCCGGTGTGCAGTTCAGGAAGAGGGGGCAATTCAAGCAAAGGAGGGGGGCCTCTAGGACGTTCTAGACGTGTGCATGAATCTCCTTTGGTGGAGTGAACGCTGTCAGTCATAATGAGGAGTGTGGAGGGGCAGGCAATAGCCACCCACAAAACTCAATTTTCACCCCTGGAGAAGAGTCAAATGGGTGCTGTGCCCATAAGGAATGAGGGACTCGGAATGTATCTGTGCCACTTCAACTCTCTCTGTCCATATCTTAGTCCCAGGAGGTGGGAGAAAGAATATTTCCTTTTGATTTCCTCTGCAGTTTTCAGGTATCTTACACTTTCTTGATGGGAAAAACATTCCTGGGTTGTTGTGAGTGACAGTCCAGGATAGGACTGTCACCAAGTTCCAATAGCTGTGTGACTCAGCACCAACTCTGTCCTGCCCCTTGAACTGGAATAGATTTTGATAGGCCGGTTTGCCCATTATACTGTGAGCACCTTAATGATTTCCACCTCACACAATGCTTAGCCTATTGTCAGGAGTCAGATGAATAAAAGGAAGGGAAGGACTAATTAATGAAGGGGAAAAATCAATGAGGTCAAATGCTCCAGGAGGTGAGAGGACAGCCAATCACAATAGGAGTACCAAATGTAAAATTAACCTGAAATGGCATTGGGTAAATAATGGTGCTTTTGATCACAAAGGTATAAAAATACTTTGTTACAAAATGTACCACAAGAAACTAACACACAGAGGCCTTATGGGAAAAAAGCCCTGTGAATGATACCCTATGAAGAAAAGGATCTCATGCATGTGATGTATCCCTGGGGTGGATAGACACAGACACTACTAGTGAGTGGCTCTTTTATGTCAGGATAAAGGGAAGGAGGGTTTTACATGTACAAGAATTCCTGTCATCGGTATGATATTTTTGCCTTTTTGCGTATGAGGAAACCAAGACAAGGTAGAGGAGTAAATTAAACAAAGAAACATGTGTCAGAAAGAGTTGGGTCATCAACACAGCTGTCAGACTCTGGAGCCTGTGATCCAGCGACACAGCTCTGTTGCTAAAACTGTGGACTCAGAGCAATGGTGTGACCTGCCCCTGGTGTTAGCTGTTTCCAAGACAGTGATTCTGGGAGACCTAGAAGCACAATAGAGGCATAGTATAACCACAGAAGATGGATCCCTCTTCCCCTCGGGGGGATATGTCCTAAGACCCTAGCAGATGTCTAAAACGGTACTTTCAACCCCTACATCTATATAGACTACATTTTCCTTGCCTATACGGACCTAGGATTAAGTTCAGTTCATAAATTAAGCACAGTGAGAGATTATTATCAACAACCCATAATGAAATAGAACAATGGTTAAAAAAAAAAAAGTCCTGTAATAAAATTGTCCTTGTGGTTTAGGACCATTCTTTGCATGCCTGAGATGGGGAAATGTATGTACATGTATGAGCAAGCACATAGAAGCCAGAGGTAAACCTTGGATGTCATTCCTCTGGAGCCACCTACCTAATAGTTTTCCATTTTATGTTTTTAATATTTTAAATATTTTCATACCTCAGTTAACTGTAAGAAACTAAAACCATAGAAAGAGAATGAAGAGATGAGGGGAAGTGCTGTGGAGCTTTAGGGGATGGAAATGGACATTTGGAGGGATCTTATGGAAACAGGTGTCAGGATCCCAATACCAAAGGCATCAGTCATGCTCCATGTAGGTCTATCCTCTCTGTAAGTCCATGGGGACAGTTTACACACTAAGTCAAGCTCAGTCAAGTTCTAATTGTGAGATGAGCCCCAGGACAGCCTGTGCCTGGAGCTGGACCACATAAAGAGCTCCTCCAGCCTAGACCAAGGCAACCCCTCATCCTTTGCTTCTGTAATTCAAAGCTCTGTGACTAGTAAGCAAGCCCTCCAGGGAAAGCAGCAAGAGCCGGGGGAATTTGCCTGCTAGCAAGACCTGCTTCACAGACCTCAGGCATAAAGCCAACTGCCAGGGCCTCTGCTCGGGCCCTGCCCATGCAACCTTCTATTCAGCATCCTCACCAGATGATTAGTGGCAGCTTCCATCACACCAGCCTGCTCCTGCATGCCCTGCTTCCTGGATCTACTTCCCGTGTGTCTTTCAGGAAGTAACATCACTATGCTATGAGACTGTACAATCCAGGAACGGGGAGCTCACTCATCTTCCCTACACCCTGGGGGACATCGGCAAGTCATGTGGATATTACATAGGATAGCACCTGAATGCGTCATGTGGCTCATTTCCAGGTTCATCACACAAGGCACAGGCTCACCTTTGTGTCTCCAAAGCCAGCCAGTGGTGTCACTTTCAAATTCAAGGTGTTTGATGGGAAGGAGAGGGCACTGTGCTACATATGGGGTAATGCCACACTCTCATAGGGCATGCCGGTTTTTAACCCTTCCATTACCCACTCCTTTCTTCCGCCTACCTCCCATCTTCCCTCTCCACTCTTTCTTTCTTCCTTTCTTTATGCTATATAAAATCTCATCTATGTTTAAGGTATACAATTTGATGGTTTAGGGGATGAGTGCACATTCATGAGTACACACTTCAGTCTATGTCATGGATATATCCTTCAACTCCAAAACTTCCCTGATGCCTTTGTTTATAATTAGTTTGTGTAAGTTAAGAACACATAACAGAAACCTATTCTTTTAGCATGTTTGTTAAGTGTACACCATAAAACCATTAGCTACAGGCATTGTGTTTTACAGATACTTAAGGTTTCACTTCACCCTCTAATACTTTCTTGTTTGTCTCTCAAACTGAGTTAACTGAGATGTGTGAGCTGCCACTGTGTTGATCTTCCAGGATGGCAGGTAGATATCAACCACATGCTACTTAGGGGGCTGGTGAGATGGACCATTGGGTTACACTGAGTGCTTGCTGAACAAGCATAAGGAATTGTGTTGTAATATATTATTTTAAGATGTGTTACATTTGTTTGTGCTGTGGAACATTTAATGATGCAAAGATGTGTTGCATTCTTTTATATTGCATTTGTTTAACTCTGTGAAGCTGTGTTACTTTGCCTGTCTAAAACACCTGATGGTCTAATAAAGAGCTGAATGGCCAATAGAGAGGCAAGAGAAAGGATAGGCAGGGCTGGCAAGCAGAGAGAATAAATAGAAGAATAAATTTGAGAGGAAAGGGAAGAAAGGGCAAGAGAACAGGGAGAAGAAGATGCTAGGGGCCAGCCACCCAGTCACAAAGCAAACCACAGAGTAAAAGTCAAAGTAAGATATACAGAAGAAAGAAAAGGAAAAAGCCCAGAGGAAAAACGTAAGTGGGATAATTGAGAAAAGCTGGCTAGTAACAAGACAAACTAAGGCCAGGCATTTATAATTAAGAATAAGCCTCCATGTGTGATTTATTTGGGATCTGGGTTGTGGGGCCCCCAAAATAGCAAAAACAACCAACTACAGAACTGATTCAAATCTCTAGGACCTGTGCATGGTATGGCTATGCCTTCCTGTAACCATAGCATTTTCTGAGAAACAGAAACGAGGATTTCTGGAGCTGCTAGCTTCTGGCCTAACTCTAGGTTCAATGATAGACCCTGTCTCAAGGGAATGAAGTGAAAAGTGATAGAGCAGGACACTCAACCTCTTCCTCTCATCTCTGCATGCATCAACAGGAATGTACCCACCCACACACATGTACACAGACAACACACACACACACACACACACCAAACACACCAAACACACCAAACACAAAATCTTACCAGCTAAGCTTCAATGAAAATCTTCATATATTTAACAGATGAGATTAAAATAATTAATAACATGACTTACTAAGACCAGGCAAATGTACATATTTGCAAGCACATCTTTGTCAATAAAGCTAAAAAGTAATATAAACTCTACCTAAAAATAGATGAGTGGATTGATGTGTCACAAAAAGACATGCTAAGAATTAAGAAATATCTCAAAGTAAGTCAATTATTTTTATTTTTGATCCATTAATAAAGCATTTTAGGGACTACCTCATTTTTAAATTAATGTTTATTTCTTTCATATACATTTTGTATCATTAACATATATAATCCATTATTACATACCATATGTTAACACTTGTGAAAGAAACCAACAGTATTGGTCTAAAGATGAACTACTGCCTGTATTATTTGAACATATATAAAATGATATTAACACATAATGCCTACTATAAATAATATGGTAAATAGTATAATACATACTTATACTCACTGCTTTTCTGGTTGCTGTGACAGAATATCCGATAAGCAGCAGCTTATGCGCAGACTAGTTTATCTGGGCTCGGGGTTTGTGGTACCCTTGAACATGGTGTAGACAGCATGGTGGCAGAAGTGGGGTGTGCTGCTCACACTGTGCTAAAGTCAGGAAAGACAGAATGGTGAGAGGTGGTACTCAACTCTACCTCTCCTGTTTTACCAAGAATCCAAGTCTACGGGATAGTGGGTAGGTCTTCTCTCCTCAGGTCAATCTCTCTGGAAATGCCCTCAAAGATCTACCCAAAGGTGTGTTTTCCAGGTGATACAAAATTCTTTCAAGATCAACTATCACAATGTTTTATACAGATTATATGCTATATTGTGTATCTACTGACTGTTCATGGGACAAGGACCTCTATCTCATGCCTTATCTTCACTCATTTACAATGGCTCCTTCCTGAAAGATCCTTTCAGACCAGCACATAACAATGCATAGGCCCTGCTTCACCCAAGAAGATCCAAAAGTCACTTTTGAGAACAATGGAGTGATTTAGAGAAAGAGAGGAACAAATCGTATCCACCAGGAAACAAACTGAAACCCTTTCATCACTAAATGGTGCAATAATAGCATGCCAGGTTCTAATACAGAGCACACTAGAACCTTGGGCCATGAAACCCATGGGTGTATAATCAGTAGAAAATAAAGAAAACTTAAAATCTAGGCTACCTGTTGCATTAGAGGTGGTAGTTCAGAGAGGATAACCCTGCAACCTTAAAGACTGGTGCTGGAAAAGCTGTCAGGGAGATGCATCAAAGACAATGGATTCATGGGATTCTAGAAAAAAAAGGGGGGGAGGAGGGAGTGAGAAGTCTGACTAGAAAAAAAACAACGTCCTCCTGGGTGTTATATGCCATTCTGGAGTTTCAATAAGAAAGAAGTCTTCATGGCTGTGTGGAGGTGAATGGATTTCCAAGCATGAGGATGTCTGGGAATTCTGCTTATAGAAGCAGATAATGCTTTGATACTGCTGCTATGGAGTACGTTTATGCTCACTCAGCTTCTAAATACAGCCATGTTGTAAGATTTCTTTTCAGTATTTCAAATATCCCCAGGAGTGCTTCGAAAGGGGGTAAAGATGTGCCAAATGGCAATACTCCATAAAACTAATTACCTGGGAAATTATGTGGGGAAAAATACATTGTGATACAGGTGTTCCATGTAGTGAATAAGTCAGGACAAGCCCTGCATTTATGAGCTTTAAATGAAAATATTGAATATGCAGTGTCTATTAGCCTTGCGGCTCCACATTCTAAATCACTGGTTAAATGCATCCTCAACGCCTCAGTGCCACCAGCCATGGTGATTAGGCCACCAACCCCATTCTGTTCCGTCCCAAGCCAGCAGCCTCCTCACTGAGAGCATTAGGTTTGTGCTGTAACCCCCTCCTCCATTCAGCCAAGACCTTAGTGGTTCATCTGATCCTCACCTGAGTGCTCCAGCCTGGCTTCTGATGACTCTTAAACAAAACTCCAGACTGTCTACTCCCTCAAGGGGCTCTCTAGTGCCAAGTCTGTGGTTGTGTTTTCTCCTTCCATGAAAATGACAGCAGGCAACTAATAAAAGAGATGGGAAGTCATTACAATAAATAAAAAGGAATGAGCCACAGGATAAGAAATATGAACAAACATTAAAATAAATCCCCAAGTCCTCCTCCCCATCTGACTCTCAGCTGCTTGTCACCTGTCCCCATCTCAATGATGTCACTGAAGAAGAAGGAATGCAAGCGCCCCCAGCTCCACCATGATATGCACCGACGACGACTACTGACATGCAGTCTATGCTTTCTTTCCTGTCCTTGTCCTTGGTTTGTCTGTGCCCCACACTCAGCAGAATGTCTCCTCCGATGTATGGAATCCTACCCTCTCTCTCCTATGATTGCCATAGTTTTTCTCTCAACTGTATCTTCAGTTCCCTCTCTACTGACTTCTTCCTCCATGGGAGTGTGTGTGTGTGTGTGTGTGTGTGTGTGTGTGTGTGATCATATATATAATATATTTTATGATCGTCCCAATGAGTCATCTTGTCATACTCAAGCCAAATCTATGGCTTGATTAGATGACAAAAGTGGTAGTGTCCAGCTTCCTGAACTGCAATATATTAGACAGTTAACATCTTTAATTTCAAAATCCAAACTCTGAAATGCTTCAAACTGCTTCCCAACATTTGGAGGCTAACGTGACACCATAATGGAAAATTTCACACCTGACCTCAAATAATGAACCATATCGAAAATGCAGGTGCACTAAACTACTGCATCAGATTACCTCCAGACTGTGTATTTGAAGCCTATATGAAACATAAGGGAACTTTTAATGTTATTTAAGAAGTTTCCAACTTTATATGTTCAAAAGCAACTCCAGATTTCTGCACTTCTGTGTCATCCTCCAATTCAACATGACCAAATTAAAGCTCCAGGTTCCTGCTAACCACACACCTGGTATCCCTCCTTCATCTCCATCAATGACAACTCTTCCCTTTTCATTACTCAGTCCCAAAGCTTTAGAGTCAGTCAGTCTTCTGTTATTCTTCATTTCTCACTCCATATCTAGTCTGCCAGACCCTTCTTCTGCCTGAAAAATATACCTAAGATCTGAACATTTTGCACAGTCTCTACTGCTAACCCTTCTCTCCAGGCCAACAGAATATCTTCTAAATACTGCAATAGCTTCCTGGCTGGTTTCTCAGTTTCTGCACTTCACCACTGTCCTCTTCTTAGCACACCAGACCGAGTGAACTATCAAAATACAATGACATCTATAAACAACTCTTCCAGTAGTGACTTGCCATGCTCCACATAAGTTCAGGATGCTTTCAGGGTCTTCCCTAGGCTAAATTCAAACAGAAATGGACTTCTATCACTTTCTTTTGGCACTTGATATGTAGTCCCCTAGAGTTGTTGATGTTTTAGAGCATGTCAGAAATATTTTCATCTTAGGGTATGTGCACAATCTATTGCTACCTATGTCTCTGATTTCTTTCCACTGGTTATACAATGATTCCATCATTCAATTCACATCTGGATTCCAATCTCACCTTCTTTTCAGTTGACCCTACAACAGATGACTTGCAGCATGCGCCAACATTCCTGCTTCACTTCCTCTTACTTTTCTCCTTTGAATTCACCACTATTTAGTATGCTACATACAATTGACCCACCTCAGCTATGGGTTCAGTGCCTGTAGATTCAACAAACCACACACCAAAAACATTTAGTAACTGGGCTGGATAAATGGCTCATTGGTAACAGTACTTGTTTTACAAGAAAGAAAGCCTGAGTTTGAATCCTAGCACCTCTGTTAAAAATAGGTGGGTGTGGCCACACATGTGCTTAAACCCAAGCACCACAAGGGTAGAGACAAGATCACTTGTGCCTTGCTGACTGCCAGCCTAGCTCCAGATTCAATGAGATACCCTGTCTCAAAGGAATAAGGTGAAATGTAGCAGAATAGGACAACATATGATCTGCTCTGGCCTACAGAGAGAGAGAGAGAGAGAGAGAGAGAGAGAGAGAGAGAGAGAGAGAGAGAGAGAGAGAGAGAGAGAGAGATACACCTCAAAAAATAAGAAAAGAAAATAATTTGGTAAATATTATACTAAATGTGAACATTCTTCAAATTGTCATTATCTCATAAACTATACAATGTAAGAAGTCTGCATATAACATTTGCATTGTATTAGGTACACAAGTAATCTAGAGGTGACTTAAAGTATATGGAAGATTAAGGTAGGTTAGGTACAACACAACACCATAGAATGTAAAGGTTTGGACACCTGTAGATTTTGGCATCTCTGAGGATTCTTGAAATTGACTATACAAACACTAAGGAATGCATGTATGCTATCTTTTTGCTTTTACATAGTGTTAGTTTCTGATACTAGAATATAAACTCAGGAAAACAAAGAGTTTTGCCATTTTATTAATAAGTATACCCATAGTACCTAGAACCTATGGTCAGGAGTACCTGGAGTACCTATGGTCAAATGTATTTATTAAGTGAGTCGCTGAGTGAGTATATAGTCTTCAAACATAGCTTGCATTGTAAGACAGCAAAGTGATCAGCTCTCAAATAAAAAATGCATCTTCTAAAAAAGACCTAGTGTAGAGAACAGAAGAAAATGAGAAAATATATTTCATGTGTGCAACAAAAACATGAGAGGACTTTGCCAGTTTGGGATAAAACAAGGAGACGCTGCGAAAGAACCACAACAGCCACGCTTTGTGCCACATTTGATTGAGTACTGTAAAAAATCAATCAGTGTTTTCACAAATAAGCTAGATAATAATCTTCAAATAGAAAAGGGGGAAATCAGGTGTTAGGGAATGATGTGACCCAATTATTTCATGCATAAAAACAACAGAAAGTCAGATTTCACATATTCTGTTTATAAAGTATATTTGCATTCTCTTCCTGAAAAAATTACTTAAAGCATTCTCCAGGCCACTGGATTCAGTAATGGAAAAGTGGTAGGGAGACGGGGAACTCAAAAATCCTATAATAAACATTGAGACCAAATAGAAATAGATCTAAATAATTCGTGTGAAGGGTAGTTGTAAAACTGATGAAACAAGACAAACAGAATAAAGAAACAGAAAACAGAAAGACACAGGAGTATAAATGCTGTTCACAGCCAAACATTAGGCAGAACGTGGGGAATCCTGTGAAAGAGAGGGAGAAAGTATTGTAGGAACCAGAGGGGTCAAGGACACCACAAGAAAACTCACAGAATCAATTAGCCTGGACTCATGGGGGCTTACAGAGCTGAACCACCAAGAGAGCTTGCAGGGGACTGATCTAGGCTCTCTGTACATGTTACAGTTGTGGAGCTTGGTCTTCTGATAGGACTCCTAACAGTGGGAGCAGGGGCTGTCTCTGACTCTGTGACCTGCTTTCGGGACCTTTTCCTCCTACTGCATTGCCTAATCCAGCCTTAATAGGAGGGGAGGTACCAAGTCTTACAGCAACTTGATATGCCATGGTTGGCTATGATATACATGGAAGGCATGTCCTTATCTAAAGAGAAAGGAGGAGGAGTGAACGGGGGAGGGGAAGTTGTGGGGAAGGACTGGGAGGAGAGGAGGGAGGGGAAACTGTGATCAGGCTCAAAAAAAATTTAATTAATTTTAAAAAAGAAATGATGTTTAAGGAGATCAAAGGCTTTATGACGGCTTTAGCTCTTAAATAACAATAAATATATAAAAAGGTTTTCTAAAGTTTGAAGATATCTAACTCTCTTAATTAAAAATAGGATATTAACTCTAAAAAATGAAAAATTACCAAATTTTGGAGCTATATATGATCAAAATAAACTATGAAACACGTGCTTCACAAAAGTGTGATTAAAAGGGCTATGGGGTATAAAGTTTAATGATATCTTTTAAAATAAAAAAATTTTATATGACATTCAAATATCTAGTGTTCTTATTTGTCATTTAATTTGCTTGATCAAAGGCTGAAAATGGTTTATTGAAATGTCCCATCATGGTTGTGGCCTTTGTGACACAGAATTGTTTCTGATGTGTGTTGCAGATCATTTTTATGACATAATCTTTGTTGAAGAAGAGAGAGTATTTGACCCACCTCTCACTTCTCAAGAAAGGTGACCAGTGACAAAGGAAAGAATGGAGCTTCAACAGAAAGAAGAGAAGGCTTCATCTGAGACAATAAGGTATTAGAGGCCAGAGGAGGTAAGACAGAGGGGAGGTGGCGATGAGGGGGTGTGGGAGGGTGTCACCTATGCTACTGTGGGAGGAACCTCTGTATGCTATGAATATGTATTTCTCTCATTGGTTGATAAGGAAGTTGTTTTAGCCTACCGCAAGACATGATGGGTTAGGCAGAAGAATCAAAATAGGATTCAAAGGAAGAGCGGTGGAGTCGACGCAGACCCTGTGAGCCACCCAAGAAACAGGATGCTGAAGGACCAGTAAGCCATGGAGCATGTGGCAATAAATAAATTAATAAGAATGGGTTAATTTAAATGTAAGAGCTAGTTAATAACAAGCCTAAGCCATCTGCCAAACATTTATAACTAATATAAGCCTCTGTGTGATAATTTGGGATGCGACTGCCGGGTATTTGAGAGTTGCTGGTGGGACAGAAACTTCCATTTACAATATTCCAAGGCTATGGGTGTAGAAAGTGTAGGAGAACACTCAGTCCTGATGGAAGGCCAGGGAAAGGAGTCTTCAGGAAGCTCAAAGATGGGCTTATAGCCAGAGATGAGGGCAAGAAGTAAGTCTGGCCTGCTTGGGTAAGAGGCATATTTTGCCCAGTAGAAAAGCCTGAAGAGAATGACAGTGATGACAATAACAAACAAGCCTTCCCACACAAGAGTGTATTGTCAAACAGCTGCGTCCATGCTCCATCTGCACCATCATTTCTCCTGGGTCATAACCAGAAGTATGCTTTATAGTATAAATGCTCATCAGCCTCCTTAGTTGTTAGTCTATTTATTATAGCAATGGATACTATTTAACACACGCATATATGTGTATCTTAATTAAGTTTATATTGCTATGATCAAACAGCATGGCCAAAAGCAACTTAGGGAGCAAAGGGTTTATTTCACTTACAGTTCCACATCACAGTCCATCAGCAAAAGAATTCAAGACAGGAAATCAAAGTAGGAACCTGGAGGCAAGAACTGATAGAAAGGCTATGAAGGAACACTGCTTACTGGCTTTCTCCTTGTAGTTTTCTTAACTTGTTTTCTTATAGCACCTAGGACCACTGGCCCAGAAGCCTCCCATATCAATCATTAGTCAAGAAAATGACCTACAGAAAAGTCAATCCTACATTTTATTGAATAAGATTATTTCTTCAGAGATGACCCTAGCTTATGTCGAACTGACTAGCACTGTGTGTGTGTGTGTGTGTGTGTGTGTGTGTGTGTGTGTGTGTGTGTGTGTGTGTGACTATTGCACCAGTATATCTTGCAGGCAGACCTCTGTTGTAGGTCTCTGAATTTGTAGCTGAGTGACATTGTACTTTCTTTTTTCCTCCATTAGCCTGAAAAGTTCTTTCAGCATCATAAATGCTAATCAGTAGAAGTAAAGTATCTAGTTGGTACTGATTTCTCCATGTTCAATGATGTAAATAAGTTGAGTTTTCAGCAATAGGGCCTTAACATCAAGTTATGGAGAGTTGCCGGGCGGTGGTGGCACACGCCTTTAATCCCAGCACTCGGGAGGCACAGCCAGGAGGATCTCTGTGAGTTCGAGGCCAGCCTAGACTACCAAGTGAGCTCCAGGAAAGGCGCAAAGCTACGCAGAGAAACCCTGTCTCAAAAAAAAAAAAAAAAAAAAAAAAAAAAAAAAAAAAAAAAAAAAAAAGTTATGGAGAGTAACCAAGAAGTCTGGCAATAGATTGTGATGTTTGCAGGATGGGGGCAAAGGGTGTATTGTCTATGGAATTGAGCACTGGAAAGAGAATAAAGGTTCCATACCTGAGTCCAAACCAAGTGTGGGCACTGTGGGTCCTTGCTAGAGAGTGGTTCTGTGGGTCAATGTGAATCACAAAAAATAGAGGTGGCCTAGAAGGAAAGGCTGAAAGGGGAGTTCCTTAGAGGCTATTTCCTGAAAATGTAGAGATGAAACCTAAGTTACAGTGGAGATGTCAGAATATTCTAGATGCCAGGATTCTGAGATGTCCACCAAGGAAAGATACAGGCACAGAATGAATGGATTCAGAGAGTGTGTCCTGTGTGTATACAGAACTGGAGTGACTGAGCTACCTAAGTCCTTTAGAGTCCAGATGATTTCATCATAAGCCCTAGATACCAGAATGGGCTTGTAAGCTTTTACATTTCCCATGATGAGGTTTTGTCTTGCTTTGGTCCCATCCTTCCTTCCTATGCCCTCTCTCCTCCCTATGGGAATGGGAATGCTTATTCTGTGCCACTGCATACTGGAAGTGTGTCATCTGTTCCGTGATGTTATAGGGGCTCACAGTTAATGAATCACTTTGAATCTCAGAAGATACTTGGATGTTGACATTTAAACAACGTTAAACTGCTGAAGACTATAGGAGCTTTTTAACTTGGACTGAATGCTTTTGGCACTAGGGCAATCGTGAGCAGAGATAAGAGGGGAAATGATTGATATGTTGATGTGTCAAGTTGACAAGGAGTAGGCTTGTGATGGTTTGTATCAATTATCAACTTAACAGGACCTAGAATCACCTTTAAGACAAGTCTCTAGGCATACCTGTGAGGAATTTTCTAGATTAGATTAACTGAGTTGGTTATGTGTATGGCTCCATGCTAAGGGCTGGGCTCCTTGACTACATTAAAAGAGAGAAAGCCAGCTGAAAAAAAAGACATCCATCCCTCCCTGTTTCCTAGCTGTGGATGTGATGTAACTACCTGCCCCATACTCTGGCTGCCATGACTTCCCCACCACACTGAACTGTACCCTGGGACTGTGAACCAGAGTAAGCCCTCTTTCCTGAAGTTGTTTTTTGTGGCAGCAATGAGGAAAAGAACTAATTCAAGGGAGATATGGGCAAAGCTCTCATGAGCTCTCCTGCCCATTCCTGCAGCTCCCTGTGAATCTATAATCATTTCAAAAAAAAAAAAAAAAAAAAGTTGTGAAAGATTATTCCACACTGAAGGAACATAGAGAGCCAGGAGAGCTATGTATTCCTGGGGTACCCAGACAGGCTCCTCATATTATAAAGGGCATTCCTGGGACCGTTAGCAAAGCTTCAGATGACTTTTTGAGTAAAAACTAGATGAAAGTTGTTAGTACTGTATGGCAATATTTTCCTGTAAGTTAAAAGTACTTCAAAATAAAAAGTTAACAAATCCATCAATCAGGGACTTACCCATACAGATTTAGACTAGAAGCAGAAACCATTTCCTACAATGAGCCAAATTTTACATAGATATTTGATCTTGCAGACACAGAGCCAGCCAGTACTAAAAAAAAACAAACATAGAACACTTCAACCCACTTGAGTACTGATCTAGACTTGTCATACTAATCCCAGGCTGTGAGTGCTGCTAGCTCCAACTCGAGCTGGCCTCCAGGGTGGACAAGACACTAATGCAGCCACTGCCAGCCAGTGCTCAACTCTTCTGCTTTGGCACAGAAAGCAACCATAGAAAATGCTTGAATAAACAAGAGCAGCCACATTTGGCCCAGAGTGGACACAGCCTACAATTTGTCACCTTTGAATCAGGGCTGTGAATTAGTCACTTTCCATCATTACAGGAGAATGCTCAACAGATATGACTAAAGGCAAAGACTTATTTCATATCATAACATCAGAGGCTTCCCATCCATCATGGAGCCGAAGACCTGAAAGAGTGACTTAATCCATGGCAGCAGAATGTGAGAGACTATTCATATCACGGCAGACCAGGAAGCAAAGAGAGTAGTGGGAGCCTTTAAAGACTCATCCCATAATGACCCACTTCAGCCCCACCTTCTAAAGGTACCCCAATCTTCCAAAATAGCACTCCCATCTGGGAATAAGAATTCAAAATATGCACCTGTGGGGGACATTTTAGGTTTAAACTATAAGAGGGTGTTTTTTTATTGCCCAATTAGTGTGTCTCCAAACCTTCAAAGATCTTGGCAGCTTATTTTCCTTCTCAGGTACTGAAATCTCTCCTCATGTTTTGATCATCAAACATGCCGTTCCTGGCTAATTTTATATCTCCCACCTGAAGAAACAGGTATCTGTGCTATTATTTATTCACACTGCTATTTCTTTGAAACACGTTTGCGTTTCAACAGTGGAGGGTTTCTTGCCTCTGTAGTTCCCCAGGATATACTGCTGTATTTAATGCTCTTGACATCATTCCATAGGATGCTGCATTGTTTACATGCTACCCTGAACACCAGCTTCCAATAACTCTCAGAGATGTTTCAAGTGCCTCACTGAGGATGATCATAAATGCAAATCTTCCCTGAGTATACAGGAAAATGTAAATGTTAGCTCGTTTTCTGGCCGTGTTAGATTTACAATTGGAATTTTGTAACATAAATGGAAACCTGCATCTTCAAACTATATCTCCTCTTGAACTTTGAAGTCGTAATTACTGAGTTCCTGGTACGTGATCTGCTCTTCTGAAGTGTTTCCTGTATGCCCATCTTCCTGTGCTGCTACCTGGGTGGAAGGCAGGCAGGGGTCATGGTCAGGGTGAGAGAAGAGTTTTTCTTCACAGCAGGAATGCCTACCGCTTATTAGACAAGCTTTAAAACCAAATGGCAGGGCACAATGTCAGCGCATAACACAGCAATAGAACATCACCAGAGAGGCCACTAGAAGAGGGAAGTACAGCTTCTAACAGTTGCCCTTCCTTTGGCCTTCCTGACACATGGAGCAGAGCAGGTAGCAGTGTGGCCTGGGTATACCAACATCAGTATAAAAGACACCTGCCAAGATGCCTATTATCTAAAGATACTATGGGCTGGAGGCAGCACCACAGGCAGAATATGTCTGGACTGGAGTTTCCTTGAGGCTTGGCCCCAGGCGCTGGAAATGAACCACAGGTAAACTAGAACCCTAGACTCACTCTCTGTCTGATAAGAATAGGAGACGTCTAAAGACTGTATGTCAGTACTGTTGCTCCTGGAACCAATCTCAACTCTAGAAATACCTTGCTGGACAGTGGGAGAAAGGCATCCACTAAGATGTTCTCTCTGGTACTAGGGAAGGCTGTAAGAGTGAGAGTCCTAGATCTACTCATGGTATCACTCTAACCTTGTGCATGAGAAAAAGGATCAGGTCACCCCAAAGAGGAGATAAAACTTGGGTTCATTAGAGTCCTGACCCAGGCTTACAGCAGCCAGCCTAAGCTGTATTGCCAGCCCCAGCAGAGATGAAAGGGTCAGCTTTCTCAGCCTATATATCAGCCTTTGCCACATCCCAAGGAAATTATCACAAAATATAGGACAAATTGAATCCTAACAGACAGACTAACACCATGGGGTGCAGGGGGTGAAGCTATTAATTCCTCCCTATAGAAATGAGATTAGCTGAGCGAATGTAAACTGAGCCTTTAAGCAGAGGTGACATTCAAACAGCTGGATCCAGTCAGCAGAGGACCTGCATGCTAGAGGGAATGGCACTGACTTCCCTTTGAGAAAAGGAAGGGTGACTAATGACCCTAAATGGTCATTTGGGGGTCAGAAGCACATAAGCCCACTCATGCTAGGAAGTTCTAGGAAGGACTAAACATTGCATTAAGAAGGTGGCTGAAAACACTGAAGGAAAAAAATAATTTGAGGGCAATGAGTTCATCACAGAATGGTGGAGGCAAAAATGAGATGTCAGTTATGCATCATTTAATGAAGAAAACACATTCTAAGAGATGCATCATTAGGTGACTTTGTCATTATGTAAACATCATAGACTGTACTTACCTCTATTATATAGTCAACCGCACATCTAGGTTGTATGCTGTGTGTGTGTTTGCATAAATATACTTGTATATGTTTACACATATGTGTGTATGCAGATCTCATATTATTTTCTTCATCATGTCTCTAGGTATATAAAATAGGGACATGATGAACAAAATGAGATTAAGTAAAGCATAAGAGAAAATGAGGCAATCAATAAATGTAATAAAAGGCTGGGAGATGGATCTGTGGGTAAAGAGGACTTGCTGTCAAGACTGATGACCCAAATTTCATCCCCAGAAGCCATCTGGTGGAAAGAAAGTTCCCATAAGTTATCCTCTGACTTCCATATATGCTCTGTGGCATGCACACACAATAAAATGTAATAAAAATATTGTTTTTAAAAAGAAGATATTCAGTCAACTTATAATGTTTAAAACTGTCACCAGTGTAGCAGGACATGTCATTTTATAGTAAACTATTCTCTAAGAAGTAGGAACACACATTAATATTAAAAATTATGGTATAGAAAGCACATAAACAGTAACACAATCATCATTATTGATACCATGCATTTCACACAGTTGTATGTACTACACTTATGCACAACTGGCAGTGAGTAGGTTTGTTTACACCACTGCCACCATGATACACATGAATGATGTGTCATAGGTTGATGATGTTATGAAGACTATGATGTCACAGGGCTCCATTGCAATTCTATAAGGCTGCTATGACACCTTTGAAGTGCCACTTTAGAAATAATGCAACTCCATCCTTTTTTAGCTGGATCTCTTTTGGACACATATTACTAACATCACAGGCATGCAAAGTGAGCCCTCAAAAGTACCGAACAGGTCAAGGAGCAGAAAGGATCATGACTGAGCAAATACGAGGAATAGGGTGTAAAAGGGAAGTATTGTATGCATCGACCTTTATTTATTCCATAATGTTTTTCTGCACTAAAAATTTGGCATTTGAGGACCAGCCAGTTCTTAGAGATAGTCAAGGTCTTAGTCTCCACCAACAGGTGTGTCACATACATTGAGCCTACAGCTCACACACCTCCTTATCTAGCTCACACTGCACTAGTTACTTTTCTCATGATTGTGGCGAGACATCTGGCAGAAGGAATTAGAGGAAGGATCTATTTTGCCTGATAGCTTTAGAAATTTCAGACCATGGCAGCAGGGAAGCCATGACAGAATAGCTCAGCCCAGGGCAGTGTCCACATGGCTTCTGTGTTTGTGCTGACACTAGTATAAAATGAATATATCCACTGTCAGCTGCATATGAAAATGACACACAGGGAGTGCCTCAGTCCACACAGCACAAGAAATGAAATTGTTGTAAACAGAGGCTTTTTTCTGTCCCGCCCTGTCCCCAAGCCGCTTCCAAATAATCACTCAGAGGCTTATATTAATTACAAATGTTTGGCTGATGGCTCAAGCTTATTATTAGCTAGCTCTTACCTTTAAATTAACCCATATTTCTTATCTAGGCCCTGCCACATGGTTCATGGCTCGTTACCTCATTTTTTATATGTCTTGCTTCCTTGGAGGCTGGCTGGCATCTCCCTGACACCTTTCCTCTTCCCAGAATTATTCTAATATGGCTCTCATGCTCAATCTCTTCTTGCCCAGCCATTGGCCAATGAGCTTTATTATTAATAATGAGCCTAATCCATATCAAATTATAGCATCCTAGATATAGAGGAACCAGGTACTGATAAGACTTTCAAAGGCCCATGTGACCTATTTCTACCAACCAGACCCACTTCCTATATCCCTAACCCTCCACGAAGCTCCACTTCATCTCTACAGCTTTTCTCATCAGATGATCCTGATATCTCCAGCTCCCAGGACCTGCATAGCAAATTAGGCTACACCTTCACAGATTTACCCATAGCCCACTCAGGTGATCCCTATGGTGAATCTGATCCTAGACACATTACCTGGCTTCACAGACTTTGATTGGAATCTTGGCACAAGCCTTTATGACCTCACAATTCATACACTCTGCTTGTCTACAAAACCAGAACCACATGGATGGTGCCCGTGTCTGCTGTTGACTCCAGAATCAGCAAGGCTCTCTTAAACCTTGATGCAGTGGCCTCTGAATTTCCTGTGGCTTAAACCAAGGAATATATTCTACTGAAAGACTCTTTCCCAGGGGACACGCAGCAGCAGCATCTTTTTAAGAACAGGCTTTTCAAAGTTTTGGGTTTGCATTATTCTGCCTTAAAGCTTTCAATGAGGACGTCTCCCTCAGCACATCTTTCCTGTTCTGGTGCACACTGCAAAGTTTACAGCTCATCTTTAATAACACTAATCTGTTGAACAATTATAGCTGATTTATCTGCACTTACTTGTTCCACATCATCAAACACATTCATGCTCCCCAAACTCTCCATTTTTCACATTTTTCCACTCCATAATTTGCTTCTGATTCTCAGAATAAACCTAGATAAAAGCAGCAAGCAATAACCAGAGTACAACCTGAATGTCTTGCTGTCATAAGAGTTCATCCCAAACAAGCTAGTCACCACTTTTGGATTTGGCCTTATTTAAATATTAGATAGAACATGAGTAGACTCTTAGCCAGAATGTGGCATGGCCAGCCTCTAGTCCTGTTGCCAATAGTGCCCTTCTTCAGCCACATCAAGAACCTCATGAAGTTAGTCTGTGCTGTCTCCAGATATAATGGCATTCTGGTCTTCTACAACTCCAGTAAAATCACCAATTAAGAGACCCATAGCATACTGGGAATTCTTTAATTAACACCTACAAACTCTTTTACATTCTTCCAACACACCAGTTTATTATTATTTTTTATTAGCTACTTTTCCCATTGCTGTAATGAGTACCTGACAGAAAAACTTAATGGAACAAGGGTTTATTTTTGACTTGTGGGCTCAGAAAGTTCTGTCCAGCATCGCAGGAATGCAATGTCAGAGTGCCTTAGTCCATGGCTGCAGAAACTTCCAGCAGAAGATAGCTCGTATGGAGAGCAACCCAGGAAGCTAACAGCATTGGACAGAACTAGATGGACAAAACCTATGAAGAATGAATCCTAATGATATATTTCCACCAGCCAGGTCCCACCTCCTAGTTCTTCAAAATCCACCACAACTCGGAGACCAAGTATTCAAAACTTGAGCCTGTGAGAAACATGTCAGATTCACACCAAGCCAACATTCCTCCTGTGTATTTTCTTCCTGAGTTAGGCTATGAAGACTATCCCTTGAATCCAAGCCCATAGGGATTACTCAAATTAGCCCATCCTAAACAGTATTCTCCCTTGTCCTACTGTCCCCATGGAAACCCTAGGCAGAGCTCCAGTCTGCCCTTCCTTTTGACTCTCCTTGGGTCACCCAGCCAAAGGCTAGTACAATCTTTGTGGCCCTCCATGGCATGTAGTTACTCCTCTCTAGGACCCAGAAGTATAATAAACGTTTTCTTCTAAGGCTATTTCCCTTTCCTTCCTGTGGCCACATCAACTTTATCATGCCATATCCAACACAGGAATTCCCAGGGCAACAACTATTTTAATTCATTATCTAAAAAGCACCTAGCCATGTTTAGTGAGCTATTCCTTGCCGTGTTTAGACTGGCTTGATGGAAATATGGAGTATCCTCTCATTAAACTAGAAAATTAGCAAAGAAGAGTGGAGTTGAAGGTAAAGGCAATATAGCTGATGGGTGTGATGTTGAGTTTGGGGCCTGCTTGAGGGTGAGGTATCACTTTATAGAATGGCAATGGAGAGGTATAGTTTCCTGTGGTGACTCTGGACACAGGTTCTCTGTCCTTTCTGTCCTGTTCTGTCCTTCCCAGGTGCTTCTCTCAAAGCAGGGGAGTCTCTTTAAGCCTAAGATTGATTCCTTACAGGTGACAATGATCTGATGATAACATCTAAGTCACAAAGAGCATAAGCATTACTTAACAGTCTGCAGAGTACTCAGTAGACTTGTAAACACCCACTAAGTAGTGGACTTCACACTCCTTACAGATGAAAACTGGCTAATGATTACATCTACACTACAGAGAGCATAAGCACTAATTGAAGCAGCCTGGAAAACACTCAGCATGGTACCACCTTGTGATTATATGATGTAATCTCCGCATCCTTGTTGTCAGATGTAGACATTTCTCCAACAGCACAGAGTTCGGTGTATGGATCCTAACCAGCGATTTCCCTCTATGAGTGGGGAGGGCAGGGGGTGGAAAAGCTCACTGGCCAGGGCTCTGGCATAGCCTTAGTTCCAGGAATTCCCATTTTAGTTCCAGAAGCACCACGTGCTTCCAGTCCAACCTATATTCTGTGGAAAGTTGCCCTTCCCAGTCAAAGTAGCTACGACTGAACCACCATTCTTCATCCTTCCCGTTAGATTTGATTCCATAGATTGCTTGCCCTAAAAGGTTGAAATTACAGTGTTCATATTGCGATAAAAGTCCTTGCCTTAGCACTCCTGTTATTTGTTAAAATGTGTAATAGCCATCTCGAAGAACCTGGCATTAGAGATCGAGGGGACATACCAGGAACCGGCTGCCAGCAGTAATTGATGCATCTCTGAGCTAGGAGAGGCAGCTGTGTGTCTGAGTATAGGGTCCCAGAAATGGGGCTAGGAGGAAGGGTTAGAAACTTGCTCATTGTGGTATAACTACCTACCCAAGGAATACAAGAGGGCCCTGCTAGATGTCAGCATAAGTGGGACATTACACAGGCAGCCCATCTGCAGGCATTTGACCAGGGTGACACTTAGGGATGTTTGTCCCCAGAGTGACCTATCTCCCATCTTCCTCAGAATGAGTCCATCTGGTTTGCTGTGACCACAGCCAGCTGCCTCTTGGGAAGGTACTCTGATAAACTAAACTCCCTTCAAACTTCTGAATTCAGTAATGTCTCACCTAGAGGCGTGGCTTACTACTCATGAAATTTCAACCTAGAAGCTCCAGAGTTAGGAGATTTTTTTTTTCTTACCCGGGGGAGCCCTCTGATAGGTTATCCAACCCCATATGGTCAGCCCTAAATGTATATACATATGAGGAGGAATACCTAATTGACTCAGCAGGACATGTGTGTGGTGGGGAGGGGCATTTCTGTGTATGTCTCCCTCCTCTCCCCTCCCCTCCTCTTCTCTTTTCTCTCTCTCTCTCTCTCTCTCTCTCTCTCTCTCTCTCTCTCTCTCTCTCTGTGTGTGTGTGTGTGTGTGTGTGTGTGTGTGTGTGTGTGTGAAGAGGTCATGAATCATGAAGTTGAAAGGGAATAAGGATGATCCTGGAAGAGTTGGAGAAGGGAGAGTATGGGGTGGAAATGATAAAAATATAGTACTTATATATGAAATCAATAAGAAAATAATTAGGTAAATATAAAAATTGGGGGGGGTTCAGGAGAGATTTGGGAGCAAACTAGCCATCCAGAACAACCCAGATCCCACTAGCAGAGAGTGCTCAATACTTTACCCTTTGGTATATTCACTCATCTCTGCTACCCGAAGGATCTGTGCAGCAGAGAAGTATCAAATCCACTTGGAGGAGAGATGGTAACTCTATTTGTAGAGTTCATTGCAAGATTCCCCTTCACCCTCAACCCACAGAGCAACCAGAATATCAGTGGGGTAAAGGATTCCAAACAAGCTCATCCAAGACCACGCTGTGGTGATCTCCAGAATCATGGGTGGGTGTTCTCCCCAAGTGTGTAAGGGTAGGAAGCTCTCATCTCCCTCCAACAAGGAATTCCCAGTCATGTGAAGACACCCAGCAATGCTTTGCTTGCCCCAGCTTCTCCTTAAAACTTGTTTAGTTAAGAAAAAAAAAATAGACGACATTTTCTTCAGCCCATTTTTCCTGCTGTCATGACTTAAGCACAAGTGGGTGGGGGAGGGGACTCAAAAAAATACCAAAAGAGCTCTGGGCATGAAGGCAGCTTTAAAAGATGGCATTTGTGGCTCATCTTTTTTAGTAACTGGGTTAGTCACCCTGGTCCACATAAAGCAAAGAACCTTCATGTTACAGTCTGCTTTGAAGAAGAGCTGCCTCCGTTGAGTTCAAAGAGAATAAAAAAGTAGGTCAGTTGCCCAGGGTTCTTAAAGAAGAAAAGGGAAAAAAAATGTTTCCAGTGAAGCCACCATTGTCTTGGTTCCCTTGGTTCCTACCCAAATAAAATAAATAAACTAGTGGGTTTTGAAATTATATCAAAGTGAAGCCTGAATGCCCAAGAAACACCAGTTACTTAAGCTACTTGTGCTGTAGATCACTCCCTGTTTCCGTGTGTGGGAAGATTCTGGGCCTAAGGAACAGGAAGAGGGCGGATCATTTCCTAGTGTGCAGGTGTCAGACGCCATGATCTCTCAGGGCCAGTCCTGGTGTAGGGTTCCTCAGAGAAACAGCAGCCACTTTCTTTTCTCCCCTTATCCACCCACTTATTTGTCAAATGTTCATTTTCCAACTTATGGGGCAGGTCTTCTATGTCAACCACCCTGGGACTCGGAGGAACCACACCCTACCTATGGTGACCACGTTCTCTCTGAAAAGCTCCTGGCCAAGCACTGTCCGTCGTCAGAATGTCTCACTTCAGTCTATTTTGGAATGAGCTTGAAAGCAAGATATTTTCCCACATTAACCTAGGATGGGAGAGTAATTACAGAACCCAGGGTCTAAGGTGGTCTTCCTCCTGCTCAGAGTTCCCTCTGCATGACTCTAGGTCCATTTCTGGAGTCATCTGGCTGATGGCTTCCACATCCAGCTGTGTGTGTCACTCCTGGGGTATATTTCTTTCAACTACTTGCCTCCAGAGAATTTCCCCATTGATCGTTTCTCACTAGATTGTGAGCTCCTTGGCGGGAAGTGATAACCTCTTACTAATGTTTGGAATGAACCTGTCTTTCATGAACCAGGGACCAAAATATTAAATGCAGATGACACCCGTAGGGCCATCTAAGAAAGGGGAAATAGGAACGTGTTCTTCTCTCCCCCCCCCCCCAGTTCTCCCATGCCCACACAGAGCAAGTTCATTGAGATTGTGGACATACAGCTACTCCTCAGCATTTTGCAACAGTACCAAAACAACTTGACCATGGAGAATCTTCTGCCTCACTAGTGTTTTGGTGATGCTCTGAGCTCTTCCATGAAGCCAGGTTCCAGCAGAACCCAGCATGTTCCAGGAAGATTTCAGTAAAGGGTCTACAGTGGAACAATCAACCATGGATAGAAAACATTGGAAACTAGTATTGATAGGAGGTCAGAACTGTCGTGGAACATGAGAAAGCTTAGCAGAAAGACCAGTGTGAACCAGATGAATTCATGGAAAAGCAGCCCCTCACAGGAACGGTGTGTAGGGAAAGGTGGAATGGGGCTTAGCCCCAGCTCCACAGAATGCAGCCAGACAGGTGACTCTACCCAGGGGAGGTCAGACTCTAGGACAAAGACACGGAGCAAGTGTGGCAAGGATGCCCTTCCTTCTAAGAACCTGAGATGTACACAGATGATATACCAAATTAGCCTCCTGGAGAAGTAAAAGTATGCCCCTCCACAACAAGCCTCTGTTCATGCTATCACCCGGGGTTTCAAAACTCAATGATTAACCCCCATGCCACCACTACCCTAATGAATAGAAATGAGGCCTATGCAAGTCCTGTGTTTGAGGCCCATTTGGGAAGTTCCATGTAATAGAAAAAGCAGTGGACTTGGGTTAACCATCTGCTACAGTTTGAGTAAGTTTTCCCCAAAAGACCAAGTGTTAAAGGCTTGGTCCATAGCTTGGTGAAACTGAAAGTAAGCAGAAAACTCTAAATGGTGAGACCTAATGGGAGATTTTATGTCATTGCTCTCCAAGGAGGTTGTGTGACTCCATCTCTTCCCGCTTGCTTCCTGCCCACCAAGAGGTGAGCAGCTTCCTCCACTATGCACCCCTACCATGATGTGATGTTTTTCATCACAGGCACAAAAGCTACAAAGTCAAATGACAATGGACTGAATCCTGCAAGCTGTGAACCAAAACAAACTTTTCCTTTTCTGAAGTTGATGGTCTCAGGCATGCTGCTATAGCAACAGAAAACTGATTAGTGTACCACTGGGAATCTTTTCCTGGTTTTGTTCCTCCTCAGTACCGAAACTCCTTTCATAGAAGAGGTAAACCCAAGTGACTTCTAGAACTGGGCCCTCCTCTTATGTGAGCCTCTGAATGGCACAGAACATGAGTGGTTTGTGAGTCCCATAGAGCAATATGGTCTGCTGTAGTCAGAGAAGCTCCAGTGAGGGAATGTGTGTTGATCTGAACCCAGAGGAAGTGGTACTATGCAGGATGTTTCACGCAGAAGGACTGGTACCAGCCAAGTCACAAGGGCCAGATGGGTCTCATCGAAGAGATGGGGGAAGAGACCATAGCTTCACGAGGGACATGAAACAAAACTGCAGGTAACAAGAGCATCTGTGGGGGCTGGCAGCAGGGAGGTAGTTGTCACAGGCAGAAGATGCTTTGCACCAATAGAGACCCCAAACTTGTTTTTTCTCACTTAGCTAAACTAGAAAAGTGAGATCCTCTGAAATGAGATAAGAGCCAACTCCAGGTAGTCAACTCTGAAATCAAGTGCCCTTGAGCTGTGTTTCTAAAACACATAACAGATTAAGTTACTCTCCAGCTTATAAGACTTCCAAGGTTTCCTCTGCCTGTGGGAACAAGTCTGAACTCCTTAGTGTGACATGCAATCCCATCCAATCTCTCACAGCAAGGCTGATCAGTGCTGCGCCGAGCAATCTGCTGCCTGGTTACACTCACTGTTTCCCAGATGATCCTCTGTCTATACTACCTCTGCTCATCCACCCAAACACTGAGCACTTATTGAGCACCGACTATATGTTGTTTCTTGTGTCCCAGTTTGAATATGAAATGTCCCCTTACAGTCTTATATGTTAATGACTGCATCCCCAGCTGGGGATGTTATTTTGGGAGGTGGGGTTGATTTCTCAGAGTCTCACTTTTTCCAGTTTAGCTGACTGGGGGAAAACAAGTTTGACAGGTGCACACTGTCTTCTGCTTGGGGCTCCCAGCCCCACGATGTCCAGCTCCTGTAGCTAAAGGAAGTAGAACCCAGGGGGATAGGCCTTTGAAAGTAATAACTAGTCCCCAGTTCTCTCCATCTGCTCCCCTCTGCTTCCTGTCTGCCATGAACCAATTTCCTCTCCCATGTATTCCTGCCATCATGATGTTCTGCCCAAGTGAGTGAGGCCAAGCAACCAAGGACTGAACCCTCTGAGCCATAAGCCAAATAGGCAGTTTCTCCTTTAAGAAGGAAGAAGAGGGATGGAGCAGATGGCTCACTCTGTAAAGTCCTTGCTGTGCAAGCAAGGAGGACCTGAGTTTAGACCCCTAGCCCCCGCGTGAACAGATAGGCATAGTGGTGTTCATCTTTAATCCTGTCTCTTGGGGAAATAGAGGCAAGAAGATCCTTGGAGTTTGCTGGCCAGCTAGTCTTGTCTGGTTGGTAATCTCCAGGTTCAGTAAGAGACTCTGTCTCCAAAAGTAATGTAGAGTGAGCCAGTGGTATAGACACAGCTAAGCCTGAGTTAGACCCCAAGATCCACATGGTGGAAGGATAGAACTGATTGCCACGGGTTGTCCTTGACCTCCACATGAGCACTGTGCCACTTACAAACACATCAGCAAAAATGAACAAATGAATGATGTAATGATAATAAATAAGGTGAAGAGAAGTAGAGAAAGACAGCTGGCATCCACCTCTGGCCACTATACATATGCACACACATGCACTTACACTCGAGCACATACACATACACATGCACACACTCTGGAATGCATACACAAGTATACCAAAAAAAGAAAAAAGAAAAAAACAGAGGAGGAAGAACACCCCACAGTTGTTTTTTTAGGTATCTTGATCACAGCTACAGAAAAGTAACACATGGACCCCAACTCCGAAGGTGATCAGAGCACATACCAGCCCTGTCTTTTTTCAGAAGTTGTCTAAGTTTGCTTTGTGTTGTTACAACAGAATATCAGATACTAGGTAATTCTAATAGGCTGGGAAGTTCGTAAGCATGGGTCCAGCACCTGGCAAAGGCCTTCCTGCTACATCACAGCATGGTAGAGGTCAATCACACAGAAATAAAGCAGATATGCCAGCTTTGATCTTCCTCTAAAGCCACTAATGCCACCACAGGAAGCCCATTCTCATGACCTTGCCTGCCCCTAATTATCTTTCAAAACCCCAATTCCAAATACCACTGACAAGTCAAAGACTATGTGTCCAACCTACGAACCTTTGGGAAACACTGAACCCAGGACAGAAAGACCCAAGAGTTAAACGGTAATTGCAGCTGTGTTCATCGCTAGGAAGAAAAAGTACAGGCTACTGTGTACAGATGTGACAGAAGGCTCAGCCGACTGTGGCAGCCTAGGACAAACTGTCTAAAAGTCTCATGACTCTGTCAGTCAATGGCAAAGGGAGCTGGGAAGTAAGGAGAGCCTCTTAGTCAGGAGAACAGTAGATGGGTTCCCACTTTGAAGCTGGATCTGGCTCAGTGAAGCCACTAGCATTCCCTAGGTTAACCATCAGGGAAGATGCTGCCACAGTCGTCTTCTTGGTAAAGAATGCTTTTGTTGTCTGAGGGCAGCGCAGCACCACTGAGGCTGTAAGCATGAAAATGGCGTGATTGTGTTTTGACCTGGTTTATTGAATAGTGAATGGAATGAGAGGGAGCAGTCTTTGTTTGGTACTGACTTCATCAATCCCTCTCTCCCTGAATCAAGTGGTCTGTTTCCCTTTCCAGAGTCCACGTGCTTTGTGGAAGTTCCTCTCACCACCCTGCAGACAGCAAACTTCTATCTTAACACTTACTAATCAGGGTGGTAGGAGTTCTTGCTCTCACCTCTGCCAGGCCGTGACAATTCCCAGGCAACCGCTGCAATCCATTTGTGTGTGTGTTTGTTTTGTTTTGTTTCATTTTGTTTTGTTTTGTTTTGTTTCATCCTTGTGCCCTCAAGACAAATC
Source organism: Peromyscus maniculatus bairdii (assembly GCF_049852395.1). Taxonomy (NCBI): domain Eukaryota; kingdom Metazoa; phylum Chordata; class Mammalia; order Rodentia; family Cricetidae; genus Peromyscus; species Peromyscus maniculatus. Next base: position 69,338,875 of record NC_134860.1, on the reverse strand, counting down.
AAAGACCCTAGATCCACGCAAATGGCCAATAACGATTTATTAGCAACCAACTAAATGAGTGAAATATTCAAATTGCAGAACTCACCTCCAGGGGGGCCTCTGGTCAATCCTGTTTTCTACTTCTTCTTGTTGGTAGCTCTTCAGAACAAATGTAGAATGTTGTGGGGATCCAAGATTCTGGGGTGATGAGGGACTGGACAAAATAATCCAGGCTTTCCTCAGGTCCTCTTCAAATATACAAACTCACACAAGTTATGCTTTAGCCTTTGAACTCTGCAAGCTTTGGTTTTACAGATCATAAACCTAGGTGCCTGCTACTTAGTGGAATCCATCAACTGTGATGTGAGTGGGTCACACAAATGAAACATCAACCCCTTTAGAAAACTTTCATGGAGAGGAGAACTGCCCTTCTATAACTAATAATAAATAATTATAGCTAATAACCCTGCTTCTTGTAACTTCATGTCATGTGTAAGCACAGGCACTCTGTCTCATCGGGCCCAAATAAACTCACATTGGGTTATTTCAATAACCAGCTCACATTGATTTTGTTTCACACAAAACTCTAAGGGTCCCCTCCCCTTCTGGTAGGTACCCTGTCTTTTGGATTGTGTCCTCACACATATTAAATAGTCTATGAAATAGATCAAGCATGGATAGACAAACACCACCCTATAGCACTTATACATGGAATCTTAAAAGGTCAATCTTAGAAGCAGAGGGTAGGGATGTGGCCAGGAGTCTGGAAGTCTAGAAGACTCAGGAGATGTGAGTCTAAGTTTACAAAATTTCATTTAAACAGGACAAATGAATTTAAGAAGTCTGTTATACAGTGTGATGATTTATAGTTAATAATGATGCCATATACTTGAAAAATTGCTAATAGAGTAGATTTGCAATATCCATCACAGAAAACAGTTAAGTATCTACTGCAATAAGGGTATTTGTTAGTTTAATTTAGCATTCTACACTATATTCACAATGCAAAACTTCATGTGACACACCACAAATTTATAAAATTTTTATTTGCCAATTTAAAAAAGAAGATTAAAAGAAACATCAAAAATTTTCTTTCAGAAACTGAAAGAAATACTTTAATCCTTGCATGATGCCCCATATAAGCCAGAGCCCAGTGACCCAATAAGAGGGCCTGGTTTCCAAAGGAATAGAGGGCTCATGGGGGTGGGGGATGGTAGACCAGTTGTTTTTTATGTAACTCAAATGAAAAGAAAATAATTTACAGTGTTTCAGTGTATTCGCCATATTCAGTGGCGAATCCATTTAGGTTAAAGGGGGTTGTGTAGGAGTGGGGGCTCTTTCTAAGTATCTGAGACAAGAAAAAAAACCAACAGATTGCTTCAATGCTTTCCCGGGAGCCCAGGTTCATGGCCAGCATCGTTTGACATTGAGGTCTTTTCTTCTCCATGCACAGGACCAGAAAAACCAATAATATGAGTGTCACAGGTTCACTTACACAGGCAAGGAGGAAACACCCACTGCATTTACATTCCCTGGTGCACACAGTGTTTTCCAGTCACAGGGTGTGATGTTGATGAAAGACAGTTAATTCAATTTCCACGAAGAAATTGATTAATGGACTGGATTAAAAGAAGTCCCTTGTGTCTGCAGCCTTTGCCAAGCATACCAATTCTGCATTATCTGGCCTGGTTTTCTCCTTCCCTTCTCACTTGACACTTTGACAATACATACTCAGGCACAGTGGGAAGAGGAAGGGAGGGGGGAGGAAAGATGAGAAGCCATAGATTAAGGCTAAAATGCACTTCTATATTTAATTAGTTCTATTAATATTAAAAATAATAATAAAAAGGGCTCGTCATGGAACTTGCTGATCTTGGGATTGTTCTAGGGATTGACAGCTGTTCTGGAAGGATTCTGCCACAGTCCTCCCAAGGACCCAGTACTTCCTTCAGTGAGAATAGGAGTCCTTTCCTAGCTGTCAAGGGAATGAATGAGGGGTCACAGCCACCTTGAAATGCCACTTGTAAGGCCCAGAGTTGGCTGCAGCTTCTCTGTCCTTGTGACACAGAATTTTTCCCTGAGACTATCTTTTATTTTATTCATGTGGAGCTGGGAGGCGTGTTCATTTGTGTTTAAGTATGCGAGTGTATGTGCATATGTGTGCTGTGGAGACCAGATGAAAACCTCAGGGGTTATTCCTCAGGAGCCATTGACCTTACTTTTTGAGATAGGGTCTCTCATTAGTACCAGCATCTCACTGGGAGCACTGTTGCACCTATTAAGTTAAACTGACTAGCTAGAATAGTCCAAGGATCTGCCTGTCTCTTATTCCCTGTAATGGTATTAAAAGCACAACCCACTATGCCTGGCTTTTAATGTCGGTAATGAGGATTGAACCCAGGCTGTCATGCATGCATAATAAGCATTTACTACCTGAGCTATCTCGCAGTCCCACCACCAGGGTACACCTTAGAGAGACCATGATTCTATCTCCAAATTCCAGATAGCCCCATTTCTATCTGTCTCTGCCAGGGTCAGCAGCACCTTGGTCCCAGATGATGGGGGTTTTTTGGTCTCATGTTGCATGCTCACCAACATAGCCCTACAGGGTCTCTTCCATCCTCAATGTTGAAGGGCATTAATGACAGGAATGGCAGCCCTCAGCCCTCTCAGGCTGAGGGTCATAAGATCCCCACACTTTTTACATTCCTCAAACACCCACAGTCAGCTTAGAATCTATGTTCTGAACTGGAAGGAGGAATCCAAAGAACACTTTTGCCCAAGACCATTGGCTAAAACATTGTCCCATGTGCATTTGGTTACTTGAGGCCTGGTTTCATAACACTCCCGACAAGCAAGGAAGATTCCAGATTCTAGCAAAAAAAAAAAAAAAAAAAAAAAAAAAAAAAAAAAAAAAAAAAAGATGCACACTAGCACAGCCAGCTTCTGGCTCCACCCCTTCCCACATCTCATTGGTGTTGAGATCCATCACATATCCCCATTAACAGCCTAGTCTTTCATGGCTTTAGTTAAGAGTAACTCTCTCTGGCTTCCCATCCTTGTTCCTTATGCCTGCCCTATACTCTTGCCCTCGGGTAGCAAGAAAGGAGCTGATAGAGCTCCAAGCAGGCCTTCACTGGCTCCTCAACACAACCAAGAAAATCCTGGGAAGTAATTTATTCAAATGAGCCTGAGAATGTTGGGCAACATTTCATTACAAAATAAGTCAATTATGACTTTTTCAAAAAGAGAAAGAAATCCCAGTTCATTGAAAAACATGGCAAACACAGACGGTTTTCCCCTTTGTTGGGTTAAAAAAAAAGTGAAATCTCATTTAAATAAGAATCAGTTACAATGGCTAAGTTACTTTGATGACTGCTTAATAGATGCCCCTCCTAACGAAGCCACATCTGCCAGATGCCTAGGCTACTCTTTTTAATTAAAATTCTACTCTTGTTGGAAGGTTAACTTTGAACTCATAAGGCTATATATAACTCACTAGGACATGGAATCAGTTTATTATAAATATGCATAAATTTGCATCATTTGCCCCATGTGTGTTTTCTGGGGTGGATTGTGAGTGTCTCTGCTGGAATAGGCTTCCTTCTTCCAGGACCAGTAACAGGGAACTGGTATTCAAAAATCTGTTTATAAGTTGGGTCTGTTGCTCATTCCTGTAGTCCAAACTACTTGGGAAACTGGACTGGAGGATTTTGAGACCAGCTTGAGCAACACAGTAGTGGGTGTAGGAGAATCCCAGCAGAACACCATAACTTCAGCTCCGTAGAGAATGCTTAGTCAGAACATTCATAATGGAAGGGAGCAAATATACCCAGAGAGAAGGGAGGGCAGAGGCCCTGGGTTTCCATGCTATTTCAATCAAAGCTTGAGTTCCACAAAAGCAAGAAACATTCCTATTAATTGCTCTTTGAATACCTGCATTACTAATCATAGAGAAAGAGTAATCAAAAAAGAAAGCAGTCTTGGTGTTCTTCTACACTTCCGGTAGAGTGTAACTAAATGATGCTGGAGTCGTTAGCCTCAAGGTACACTTTTTTGGGGGAATTCTGCTGTCAACTATCACCATGAATACCACCTGTTCTGACAAAAACCACCCTCACACTCACATGCACCCAGTCCCTTCCATGCCTCTGCCTGCCAGCCAGCCTGACCCATGTCCAACACAGCACAACTTTTCAGTGGGTTGCATAGGATCTTCTGTTTCAGGAAGTCCCTCTCATGCCACACAGTTCTTACTAGACAGAAAATTCCTATTTGTCTATAAAGACCCAGGTCAAAGGTCACATGTTTAGGAATCCTCTTTGAAGGTTTTTTGCTTGTTTGTTTTTGTTTTGTGTGTGTGTGTGTGTGTGTGTGTGTGTATGTGTGTGTGTGTGTGTATGTGTGTGTGTGGTCTGATAACCCCACATGTCATTTGTTTTCTACCACACTATTTATCTCTGAGCTGAAAAAGCTAATAAAAAATACACACAAAAAAACAACTCTTATTTATTCTTCTTTCTCATAGTACATTGAGGTTTGGTGAGCTGGAAGTGCAGCATTCACCCCTAAATAAGCACAAAGTAAGAGGAAAACAAGGATTGAGGGAAGAATGGAAACAATGAGTGTGTGAGTAGGTAGCTAAGTAGATAGTTGGTTGATTAGATGGTAGGTAGGTGGGTGGGTGGATGGATGGATGGATGGATGGATGGATGGATGGATAATACTATTCACCAGACTGGGGTGTATTCACAGTCTTGTGGCCAATGAAAAACTGGTCAGAAACAAGGTCTGTGTCTGAATGCCTCTCCTTTCCCCAGCACCACAGTCTGGCTTTTCTCAGGAGTCTTTCCATCATTGGACAAGGAATTTAAAGAACAATGGTCTGCCCTAGCAGCAGACTAGACCTGGGCATACAGGTTCTTAGTCATTGCCTGAAAATATGTCTAAGAGCTCAGTATTTTTCCAAAGGCCTTAATTGGCTGAGGCTTCAATGAGCCTCTATGCCTAGACCACCACAGCTGTTAGAGTAAACTCCATTATGGAGAAGGAAGCAAACATTCATTATAAAGGAAATAAAAGAATGAATGAATTCTTAAGAGGGTCCACAGAGAAGGACAGGTCTCTCCTGTGCAGTTGGAAGGAGAGAAGAAATATGTGTGATGAGCACAATATCACACACGAACCCCATTAAGTTGTTCCCACAAGCCTTCTGTCAGGTAAGTAAAATCTTGTGTCTCCCAGAGACCCAGAGGACAGTACCCAAACACACAGCTCTACAGTGACGCCAAAATTTAAACCTAGGACTGACTCCAAAGTCTAAGGGAAATTGTATTTGCTGTTGCCAAGAGCATGGCTCATGCCAAGTGACAGGCTGTAAAGAGACCCCCTTATTAAGATAAAACAGTACCTCCCATGGTTTAATCTGATATCACCGCCTCTGGGTTGAAAAGCAAGCAGAAACAAGAGGCTCCTGTGGCTTTCTTTACAATTCCCCTTCCCCCCTGAGTTCCTGAGTTCCGGCATCTACAGCCCAATGTGGCTGCCTCACTGGCCCCAAAGGACTGTTCTCCACTTTAAAAACACTGTCCAACTGTGTATGTAAGTCTAGCTCATGGAGCCAGTTAGAACAACTGAGACAGATAGCCTATCAGAGAAAATTCAACCAAATAGTACGGAAGAGCCGCCCCCCCCCCAAAAAAAAAAACAGAGGAAGCACATAGAAATCTAACACCCAGGTTCCCCATCTTGCCAAAAGTTGGGTCCAAAAGTGACAGCCTGTCAGTTCTAACCACAAAAAAAGACCCTAGGGACCACATGCAGCCAATGTCTACAAGCGAAGTTGGATTAGGGGAACCTAGAGAAAAAGGCCTGCTGCACCCCAACCCTTGGGAGACAGCATGAATACCCGGGTTCACCCATGAGACAGGCACAACACCATATTCACTGGTACAAGACAGCCAGGCCTGGCAGCTTGAATATGTGATATGGATTCTTCAGATCCAGTCCCATGATGCAATGAAATCAAATATGTTATCATTATGCCTTCCCACATCTGCTCAATCACTCCGTACTAACAGTCTTCTAAAATGGCCCCCTGTACAATGGTTAATGATTCCATCAGAAACAACAGAATGGATATACACACAGACACAAAGGTACACCATAATGAATTGGCTCAAGTGATTACAGAGGCTGCCAGTCCCAAGATCTGAAGGCAACAAGATACAGATTTCAGAAGATGATGACTTCTTTGAACCATCAAACCATCCCCTAGAGGCTCATGTATTTGGATACCATTTCCTATTTGGTGGTGGTGTTTTGGCCAGCAGCAGAGCTTTTAGGAAGTGGGAGATTCCCTAGAGGACCTGGGTCACTGAGGGTGAGCCTTGATGCTTGATAGCCCAGCCCTACTTCCTGCCTTCTCTCCCTCCCTAACTGCAGACACATTGTGACCAGCCATCTCACATTCCTGCAGTATTGCCTTCCCAGCTGTATGGATTCTCTCATCACAAGCCTTCCTCCCATAAGCTGCTTTTTGTTAGGTATTCTGTCACAGCAATAGGAAAACTAACTCGTACAGCTCCCATCCCAGGGCCAGCAAGCTCCAGTCTCAGGAAGACACCACAGCACTTGCAGTTCAAATCCAAAGACAGGAAAAACTCCACTTCCAGTTCAACAGTCAAGCAGCCCTTTCCTCTTGCTCAGCCTCTAGGTCCTACCCAGACTTCTGAGCTGGTGAGCCTGAACCACAGTGGGAAAGGCTGTCTTCTTCATCCTGTCCACCCAGTAAATGTCAATCTCATTCAAATACAGAAACCTGCACAGACACACCCAGAACAATGCTTAGCAACATACCCGAATCAATTCATAGAATTAACTATCCCACCCCTTGGCTTTGTACCTGCTGTTCTTCCAGCTTTCACAGGCCCTCCTGAACAAACCACACAGTTTCATGCCCTGGGCCTCTGAATATGTGTTGTTCTACTAGAATACACTCACCCTTCTTTTCTCCTCCTCAAACAAGACCCATAGTTCAGTTCATCTCAACAGGATCTTAGCAATATTAACTTTGCTATTCACTGTCTACTGAGACACAAGCATGAGGAGAGGCCCCTGCTCCCTCTGTTTCTGTATCAGTGAGAGAAAGAATCATGCTGATTCTGAATTTCTAGCTCCTGCATTAAAGATAATATAAGAAGTTCCTAGCTGGGGAGATCAGCAGAGAGGAGATGGCAAAGGTCTTTCAAGAAGAACGGGGCTGGGTATGGAGTCAGAAAGATGATGGTATCTTATTCCTGGAAAGCATGAACCCAGAAGCCGTGGCATCAGCTGCCTGTCTGCAGAGAGGAACAGTAGTCAGCGTAACAGAAAGGGCGCAGGGAAGATGCTCATGCCGCATGCAGGTCATGGAGACATTCATGAGCCATGCAAGTGAGGCTGGCTTTTATCCCAGCATGGATAGCAGCAAGACATCGCGGATGTTGCTGTTTTTACACATATCCCACAGAGCTCCAAGATCTGTCCATCATTGTGGCTCCTTGTGCTAATCTGGTTCTGAAAGCAAGGACCTTGCCTTAGTCACCAGGCAGCTCTGACATCAACATGGTGTCCAGCAGTAATGACTTGTCAGCAGAGGTTTTGTGTTATAGATGGAGGTGGGGAGGAAAGAAATTTGCAAGAAGGAAGGAGAGGCAGAGAAGAGGGGATGGGGGAAGGCAAGGGAAGGGAGGGAGGAAGGAGGGGAGGAAGGAAGGGATGGAGAGAGGGAAGGAAGAAGGGTAAGAAAAGAATAGGGAAAGAAGTGAAGGAGCAGGGAAGGAGAGAAGGCAGGCTGGGAGGAGAAGAAAGGAAAGTGGGGCATGGAAAGAAAAGGGAGGGAGAAGAGAGAAAAGAAGATGCAGAAGGAATCATTATCTGTTTAGTTCGTACAGAAACATAAGGAAGTAAAAAGAGACATTATCATTCCCATTTCACAATGGAGAAACTGAGGCATGGAGCATTCAATGCCTTACCTGGGCTTCTTCTTTGCTTCTGTCCTTACCACACAGGGTCCCTTCTCTAAAGGCATCTCACTTTGCAGAGCATTCTGGGGCGATGGGGGCTTGCAGCCACCACAGTCTCTCACTTGGCAGCTTGAGGCTGGTCCTAGCCGCTGACTCTTCTCACTGTGTCCATTGTAGCCAAGCTATTTTAGGAAAGGTAGGGCCCATGGGCTCTCCAGCTCTGCCTTTGCTCTGAAAGTTACACAGCAGGGCCAGGGATACTCTTTTAAAACTCAAGCTCTTATATCGAGACAGTGATTGGAAAAAGTACAGAGACAATTAGCCAAACTAGTGGAAACACATGAACTATGGACCAATAGCTGAGGAGCCCCCATGGTACTGGATTAGGCCCTTTGGATAAGTGAGACAGTTGTTTAGCTTGGACTGTTTAGGGGACCCCCAGGCAGTGGGACTGGGACTTGTCTTAGTGCATGAGCTAGCTTTTTGGAGCCTAGTGCCTATGGTGAGACACTTTGCACAGCCTTGGTGCAGGGAGAAGGGACTTGGACCTGCCTCAGCTGAATGTACCAGGCTCTGCTGGCACCCCATGGGAGACCTTGCCTTGGAGGAAGTGGGAATGGGGGGGTTGGGGGCAAAGGCTGGGAGGTAGGAGGAGGGAGGACAGGGGAATCTGTGGTTGGTATGTAAAATGAATAGAAAATCTCTTAATTTAAAAAAAGGCAAAAAAAAAAAAAAAAAAAAAAAAAAAACCTTAAGCTCTTTTGAATCAGTTTCCTCAGTCCCATACTTGGGTTCCATTCCCCAAACTTGTTTTTTGTCCTGCTCAGGTGGGTTTCTCCTGTCAGCTGCTTCTCCAAACCCATGTTGTGTGCAACCACTGCCCACACCGACCACCTCTGCCAGCCCACAGCTGAGCTGGGCCAGGACCAGAAGGGCACAGGCCATGGGCAAACAGGGTCAAGGAGTGAGGGAACTGTTTACGCAGTGTGGCCTCTGGTCTCCTACTAGATGTGGAACCTGCTAGTTGCCAAGTTCCCTTCCTTTTTTATGATCTTACAACTCAAAGGTGTTCCAGGACTCATGTCTGCTCCAGCAGGATGTTCAGGTGAGTGTTTATCCTGCCACCTCCCACCAGGAACAGGACCTGGCCATGGTACATGCTTCTTTGCAGCCAGAGGCTCCTGGCCCAGGGTCCAGCAGGCTGAACAAAGATGCTCTTCCCATTCAGCATCTGAACCCTTATGCCCCATTCTTACCCTGAGCCAAAAGCCAAGGGAAAGAGCAGAAAGCAGGCAGGTGCCACGACATTTGTAGAAGGATCACCAGCTCACACTGTTCTTTCCTTGCCCCTCCCCCTCAAAAAAAACCAACAGCACAGAAATGGAACCTCGGGGGTCCTGTGTCTTCTCTCATATGGCACTCCCAAACGGACCAAAACTTTCACCTTGGTTTCTCTTTCTAGACTGGATTTTTTTTCTTGCTCCTGCTCAGCCTTAGGGACTCAACATGGTCTTCCATCTTCCAACAGAGAGCAAATTCTCAAGCAAACACATCAAGCAGAAGAGACATTCACTCCAGGCTTTATCCTTGGCCCAGTTTAAAAGTCAGTAGTGTCGCTATATGCATTTTTCCTGGGTTTTACCTGGGCCTCATGCCCTTGGAGGAATAGACCACTCAGACACCCGTGGCAGATGCATTAGAGAAAGCATTAGAGAATGTCACAGTCAGTTCTTTGGAAGGAACCCTCTATGGCTGAGCATTGTGCTCTCCCTAGCCATCGCAGGGGCGGGGGGGGGGGGGGGGGCGGGAGGGGCAGGGATTCTTCAGTCCACTCACAAGAATACAGTAAACTTGTCGTTTGTGACATTTTATCAGGCTGCCAAAATGTTGTAGCCAGGTCGCAGGCCACCTCCTTTCCAGGACACAACTGACCATGCCTCCTACAGCTGTTAATGCAGAAGAGCTGGGAGCGGTCTGCTCAGGAGGCCATTTCTGACATAGGTGTCTAGAAGAACCCCTTCTCTTCACTCTGCCACATCCCCAGACAACAGAAAAGAGTAGAATGGGTTATGGAAGGAACCTAGTCCACCTCCTTCCTCCTTCTTGGAGTTCAGACACCCTCCAAGGACCTCCAAGGCCATTTCTTTTCCCCTCTCTTCTCCAAGCTTTTACAACATAGTAAATACTGCTAAGGCTAGGCCATGCCTAAAAACACTCAAAGGGTGGATAACTGGAGAAGAGCCCTAGGGCCACACAGGCCTCCTTTGGCTGCCATCTGTCAAGCTTCCGAGCCCCAGGAAAAATAAGTAGCAGGGAGGCTTCCAGAGCAGGCAAAGAAAACATTCCTCCCAGTGTGGCAAGAGCAGCATCCATCACCCTGTCATCCTCAGTCCATCAGCGGAAATAACTGGGACTAAGGCTCAGAAACCAAAGGCCTTCCAGCTCAGAGATGCAGCCCCGACAACCCAGGAAAATATTCATAGAAGAGGATGATGGGTAAAAGGCAAAGGCCTTCCTCCTCATCCAGTATGAGGTCAAGGTCAAGGATGGGGACAGGGAAGAATTCATTTACAGATGGAGAAATCAAAATAAAGATAATAGGGTGCTGAGGATGTAGCTCATTTGGTGGAGTGTTTGCATGCGCAAAACCCGGGGTTCGATCCCTGGCATTCCATAAACTAGGTGTGGTGGTGCATGCCTGTCATCATAGCATTTAGGAGACGTAGGCAGGAGGATAAGAAGTTCAACTGGTAAGTTAACATAATGAGTTTAAGGCTAGTGTGGAATATATGAAACCCTCTTTCAAAAAAATTTTAAAAAGACAAAACAGTTTAACATAGTGACAAATTTACCTGGTGGCCAAACTAAACTACCAACTTACAAACCCAGGTCCCTAGCTTCTCATTCAAATCCACACAGCCCACTGCCTCCTCTCCTAATGGTAGCAATACTTGCCCTCCCAGCCTGTAGATCTCCCAGGCTGGCTTCTGAGTAACAAGTAGTGTGTTTGTGACATGGTTTGAGAATAGCTAGGAAGCACAAAGACCCAGGGGCTGGAAAACCAAGCAGGAAAATGCCAAATAATGATGCAGAATTCACAAAAGGAGGCAGAGGTTGAAGACTAGGGACAAATATCTACTGAGCTATAACTAATGAGTGCTGTGACCCCTCCCAGAGGAACTGGCCTCCGTCAGCCAGCAGAATTGATAGGTCACTGGCATTGCATGTCTGCCACATGGTGGGCATAGAGATGGTGATTTGTGGAGATAATATGGATACATGAGATATATAAAATTCTCATTTCAGAAGGCCATTCTAACGAGAAAAGTAGTTTTTTTTTTTTTACAAAGCCCAGTGATTGCCCCCCCCCCATACACTAACCATCCTACTTCCTGTTGGAAATACAACTTTCAACTTCAACTGAGTTCAAAGCTGTGTTTCTGAGATTCATCTGAAGCTCTGGTCAAAGGTCAAATGACAGTTTCTTAAGAATGAGCTCTTCTTGTAGCTCGCTGGGCTATGGATGTAAAGGCTGGACCTCTAGCAGCAACCTTATTCCTGAAGTTGCCTTTGGAAAGAACCTGTACATAGTAGAGCTGTGAGATAGTGTCTTTCACATAGGACAAGGGAACTCCATTCACAAGATCTTAGAAATGTAGTTGCCTAATCAAGACCTAGACAATGATGACACCAGCTGACATGCCAATATGAATAGGGGAAATCCCCCCATTCCTAGATGAAGAGCTACAGGCAATTGAGGATGGCTGAAAGGGAGAATCAATTTTCCCCAGGAAAGTGTCTCTAAGTGGTTATCCAACACCAAGTAGTCAATCCTGAAAACATATACATACAAGCAACACTAAATGGACTCAAAAGGTGGTATTTACATATTTATTCATTTGTATATATATGTAACAATGATTAGAAAAAAGAGGCCATTAACTTAAGAGTAGGGAGCACTAGAGAGGTTGGAGAGATAGGGGAAATATTATGTACACATATATAATTTTTAAAATTTTTAATACAAAAATTATTTCATCTTTTTAAAAATTAAATAAAAGCATCCTAGTATTGTGTGAATGAGTTTCAAAACAAAGCAATCTGAGGGTGGGGGATCATGGAGATGAGAAAGTACATGGTTTACTCAAGGAAGAAGAGCACATGTATAGCAAGCCACTGTACCCAGTAGATTTCTGAGCGTTCCCTATAGGCGGCCTACCCCATGCCCATTTGGTCTCCCCAGGAGATACGTCTCATGGGGACAGCTTTGGTCCCCAGCCAGCATCCTACCAACTTCTAAGCTATGACACTCTCAGAGCCTCTGTGGTTTGCAGCTGCTCCTACCAGCTGCCCTCTCACATCCTCTCTACCCCACATAGAATGGCTGCTGAGGAAAGAGGGAATAAAGGCTGGACTGGACCTGCCCGACTCCAGACCAGGTAGAGGAAAATCATTTCTGTGCTTCCAAGTACTTCAGGGCCTGTAAAGGAAACTGTTGCTTTCACAGACATGTGCAGGCCTGAGTGGCCTAGCCAGAAAACAAAGACCTTGCCTTGTATCTGTTAGTCATCCATTCTGCCTAACCAACTACCTCAGCGCCTAACAGATTAAAGCAACAATGATGCTATTTCTTGTGATTTATAGTCATTCTCGCTCCCCATCCCCTTGCTCAGTCATCTAGAAACATAGGAGGTATAAAATACAAAGGAAAGAGGCTCCGAACAAGAGAAAGGATTTTGAACCCTGTCTCTTCCCAAATTTTCATATCGTTCTAGAAAAGGCAAAATGGCTAACTCTGCCATTTTTCAGATGAGCATATGGATAAGGAAGTTAGTTTATGTGGAAAGACCTCGAGGGTGCATATATATGTCAAGTACTAGGGTCTAAGACTCCAAGTTCCATTCTGGAGTTTAGTCTGGGGTCCAACCTGATAACCGAGAAAGCCCTCTGGGGAAAGTATGGCATTGAAAATGTCACGTCCTCCCTGGAGCTCTAAAATATGTGTTTGAGAGTAATCCAAAACACAACCAACAGCGGCTTCTCTTACAAGAAGACACCAGAGTCTTGGGGCAAGGCGACTGCTAGAACTATTGTCAGGATCCAAACTCCCGTCTCTTAGCTTCGCCACTTTTAAACAAGAAGCCTTCATTCTCAAGCCTCACAGTTAGGCAAGAGCTGCTGTGCCTTCAGACGTCATTTCCATATCACAAACATGAAGAAGGAAAACGGGTTCAACGGATCAGACCACTTCTCTCCCTGGGAGGCTGGTGGGTTTTGTTCAGGAATGGAAACTGTGTCTCCAGAATCCAACAACATCCAATTATCCAGAATGATCTCACATGGGCACCACGGCGGCAAACAAAATGAGAGATGGCAGTCATTTTTGCTTTCTAGGGTCTATAAGGCAGTGACAAGCAAAGAGGAAGGGGAGGTGAATCTTGAATGAGCCAACTAGTGCAGTCAGCCATTAATCTTAGGAAAGACAACAAAGTGATCAGCAAGAGAGAAGAGCATCATGGCCAGCCTGGCCCTCCTGACCCTGGTTTCTGACTTTTGGTCCTCCTCCTAGGGCTGACCAGACTACCTAGATGAATCACTTGGCCTGCCTCCCCAACCCGCTGCGTTTGTATACAATGCTCAGAAATATCCAGAGGCACAGAAATCTTGGAATAAGACCTCTGGGGTGTCCTTACTAACATCCTCGTGAATTCATGGATACACATGTGTTACGTATATGCCAGTAAATCATCATGGAGTAAACAAAGAGACTGTTAAATTTAGAATGTGTGTTAAGTAATAAATTATAAATGCCTGCTAGATCGACACTTTTGTGAAGCAAGAAAGACTGTATCTGGAACAGTCAGCCCCAGGGTCTCTGGGGAAGAACACAGCGTAAGAAGAAGGCTCAGTTGTTGGAGCCTTCTTCCTCAGATCATTCTCTAACAAACCCCTTTCAGCATCTGGTGGCTTTAACCGAATGGGCTTCCCTCCTCTTAGAAGGAGCTCAGAAACTTCTGTTCCTTGGCAGATGGCTAGCGTTTTGAATATAGAGATGAAGTGTTACCAGAGGGACAGATAGATGCTCAAGAAAGATCTACTATAAAAACAAAAAAGGAGGAAGACAGCTGACGAGGGAGCCAGTGATCATCATTGTACAGTTAATGAGGCCTACAATGGAATCACACTCAGCTCTAGTCAGAGACTAGAAATTAGTCACCTTCAGGCCCAGAGAAGCTGAAACCTGGAGCCAGTGCTGGGACAGGGCTCCAAGACCAAGCAGGAAAGAACAAGTACCTTCTGATGGCTCTTTCCGGTCTTTGGAGCTAAGTCCCAAGCACTCAGAAGCTGTGTAGACACTGTTACCTCCAAACTGCAAATACGGACAAGTTGATACAGTGGGTGTCCTGTCTCTGAAGTCCCCAGGGTACTCATTTCCCAGGAAGCTGTCTGTTACAAACCAGGATTCACTGAACAGCATGGCTTCCCCAAGTGACCCAGGCATAGGTCCAGCAGGGGTCCCAGAAGTTTGTCAGCCCTTGTCTTCCCTTCCAGGAGCCAGCTGCAGTTGGTGCCACCAGACGTGTAGCTCACAAAGTTAATTAACAGTGAGCTGGTGGGAGAGATACTGCCCAGGTCAGGGGTGCTCACTTCTGATCTCAGCTCTACAACTAATTGGCCATGCAACCCTGGAAAGGTCAGGCCCTCCTACTCCCTGTACCTCTGGTCCAATGTTTACAAATTGAGATTGCTAAGCTAGAACTGGTGGTTTGGAAATCTTCTTCAAAAGGGGGACCAGTTTTTCCCCAAAAGTGTGCTTCCAAGGAAGCCAGTGTGCAAACAAAGGAAAGAGAAACTGACCTATCTGAAGCAGCAGAGGGAACCCAGAGCGAAGAGCACAGAGCCAGACCCTGAACACAGCTTAGAACACGTCAGAATGGGACTTCTTTCCATCATTTAACCTTGTAAAGAGCCACCACCCTTGCTTCAAAGCAAGTGGCCTGTGCTGGGAGTCCAGTGGAGGGAACAGACTGACACCCATGCAAGGTCAGAGACAAGCACCCACGAAGAGCAAGTCAAGAGGTTTAGAATGACACTAAGGAAATCCATATGGACCATTTATCCCAAGTGTTCACCATAAATGCAGTGTCCAGCTTCCTCCTGATTAGGTGATGACCTGTGAGTGACTGGTTGTTCCAGAAGGCTCTCAAGCTGCATGGTTCTAGTCTGCCCTGGGTTCAAGTTTTCCCCAGGCAGTGATGCACAATAGAGCTCTTCAAGACCAGGGAAGAGTTCTGAGTCTATGCTGCTCACAACATATTATCCAGGATTTGCTTTAAGTGACTACTGAGCCCTATAAATGTGGTTATTTGGACTTAAGGTCTGAATTTGTCATTCTATCTTATTTACATTTAAATAACTGTGTGGGGACACTGGCTACCATATTGAATTTTGCATCCCCGAAGTATCTCTACTTTTTGTTAATCTTATCAGTCTTTAACATAAACTGGATTATCACAGAGAGGCACTCAGAGTACAGCTGTGTGGCTCCCTCACCACATGATCCTCTCAATGTTGGCCTCAAGTCTGTAGCACAAATAGAATCCCAGGTCTCACCTCAACCCTTACTAGGCCAATTTTGTTTGTGAGCTGTATGGTCATACACATGCATGTATGCGTAAGTACACAGGGAGAGGCCATGGGTAGACGGCAGGTGTTTTCCTTGATTGCTTCCCATCTTATATTTTGAGACAGGGCCTCTCACTGAATCTAGAGCTCACCAACTCCTCCAAGCTGGCCAATGAACTCCCAAGATCCTCTTGTATCGACCTCAACTACTGGGAGATTATAGACACGTGCAGGCAGTCACTGTACATGGCCTTTATGTGGCTGCTGGGGACCCAAAACACGATCCTTATGCTCAGGAAGCAAGTACTTTGCCAACTAAGTCATCTCTCTGGCCATATAACCTGTATTTTAATAAGATCTCTAGGCAACTTGAAAGCATATCGAGGTCTACAAAGCAGCACTGTAGCCCAGTGGGTTGGGCAGAGCACATGAGGAAACCAAGTTCCAAAAAAATGTGAGTGGCCCACCAACCCTCACACAACCCAAAATGGGCTGAAAAGGTGACACTAACACTTAGCATGGGCTGTAATTTGACTGGACAGTTTCCAGCCTCCCTATACTTATCTGTCCTTCGCCTCTGCCCAGGAACTATTGTCAATATTTTTTAGCAGGAGTCATTTAGTCTCCCAGACCGCCAGCTTACCCATTACCGCTGAAGTGTTAACACTTAAGACTGGCTATTAACAAAGCTATTTAGCATAAACAGAAGGCAACATCCAGGCCTCCAACACAGAGTTAATATGACTAGACCAACCATTTTCAACCTGGGAGGTACTCCGGGGCTTTTGCAAACATTTGATCCTTATTAAAAACATATATTTATAGTTTAAAACCATGGTGCAAAATAGTTTAAGCATGGAAATGCATAGCATCATAAAATTTAGCAAGTATATCCATGAAGCCAGGTTTTGAAAACAGCATACTTTCTACCATTCGTGTCAAGTATCTAAACTTGAGGCACATGTGTTACCAGTTAGGATATTGTTGTAGAGTGGAGTAATTTGTTCATCGTGTATTTTGGTTTTTATCTCTATGTGTCTCCTTGTGCATGACCATTTGAGCAGACACAGTCCTGTTATACATATGAACCACAGCCTGTCCACAGTAGACAAGGCTCAGGGTCCATGCTGGGAGCATTTTGATGCCTGGCACAATGTTCAGGAAACAACCAGTGAAGAGTAAGTTATAATGACAAGGTAACATCAGATGAGGACAATTTAAATACTTATAATAATTTATTATTTGGAGTCATTTATATTGGGGGAGAAATATGCATACAATGAAGTATAGAGACCACCTCCAGGCAAACAGCCAGATCAAATATACAACATTTCTATCATTCCAGAAAGCACCCCATCTCTTCTCAGGTCATGAGCAACATGAAGCTAGATTCATTGCCAGAATATCACACAAGTTGCCTCCATCCCAGTTTCCAAGTTGTTGCTTAACCTTAAGAGGCAGGCTTCCACTGCCAGCTCTTCCCTCAGCACTCTAGTCCTCTAAACTAGGACTGGAATAGACCACTGAGCTTTCCTAAAGCATGCTAAGGCTTTTCTAGCTCAAACTTCCAAGTTCTTCCTGCCAACCAGTTCCAAAGGCTGCCTAAGAGCCACACAGTCAGGTTCATCACAACAACAACCTCAGGCCTGGGTACTAGTGCTCTGTACTCATCATTTTTCTCATTGCTGTGAACAAAACACCCGACAGCAAGCAACGGAAGGAGGAAAGTGTTTGTTTTGGCTTACAGTGTGAGGGTACAGTTCATCACCACAGGGAAGTCATGCCAACAGGAGCATAGGCAGCTGGTCCCATTGCTTCTGCAGTCAGAAAACAGAGTTGAAGGTAGTGCTTAGCTCTCTTTCTCTTTTTAGTTTAGACCTAGATCCCAACCCATGGAATGAGACTACCCATATTTAGGGTGGGTCTTCTCTCTTCCTGTCTGTACTACTCAGGGTTCTCTAGAAGAACAGAACTTATAGAATTAATATATGTGGAAATATATGAATATATATGTAAATGAATATATATGAAGAAAGGAAGATAGATAGAGAGAGAGAAGAGAGAGAGAGAGAGAGAGAGAGAGAGAGAGAGAGAGAGAGAGAGAGAGATGGAGAGAGAGAGGGGGGATTTGTTAGAATGGTTTACATGGTGTGGTCCAGCTAGACTAACAATGGTTGCCTACCAATAGAAGTTCCAAGAATCCAGTAGTTGTTCAGTCCACAGGGCTGGATGTCTCAGCTGATCTTCAGTATATGCTGGAACCCAAAGAAGTAGACTCTAATGGACTTGCTAGCAAGGAGAAGGCAAGCAAAGAGAGCAAGCTTCCTTCCTTTGTGTTCTTATATAGGTGGCTGCCAGCAGAAGGTATGGCCCAGATCTCAAAAGATCTGGATTAAAAATGAGTCTTCCCATTTCAAATTATTTAATTGAGGAGGGAAGTAGATATGCCAAGCTGCTTGAATTTTAGTTAATTCCAGATTTGGTAAAGTTGACAACCAAAAATAGTCATCACACTGCCTTAGATGCATCACAAATTTTCCAGTAAGTTGTATGTTCATTTTAATTTCCTTCTTATGTGCTGGTCATTCAAAAGTATTTTGTTCAGTCTCCATTTATCTGACTAACTTTTGTAGTTTCTCATGCTATTGATTTCTGGTTTTGTCTCGCTCTGTTCTGATAAGACTCACAAATTGTTTTCATCTGCTGCATCTAGGAAGAACTTTCTGGTTCAATGTATTGTCCGTGCTGGATTCTGTCCTAGCTCCCCTTTGCTCAGACATTCTTCTCATGAAACCTACTCTTTCCTGTGCTCTCATGGGTGAGACCACATTTCTTCTCTGTGTATAGTATTCCTCTATAAGGCTGCCTTGGTGGTTGTGAACTGCCTTAGTGTGTCCTTCTCGTGAAATATCTTCATATGTTTGCCAGTTTTTAAAGATAGCTTGGCTAGATACAGCACTCTTGGTTGTCAGGTATTTACTTGCAGGGCCTGAAATGAATCTTTTCGTGCTGCCTTGGCTTTTGGGTGGCCAATGAGGGATCTGATGTTATTGTGATATTTCTGCCTTTGTACGTAAGTTGTCAATTTTCCCTCAGAACTTTAATATTGTTTCTCTGTTTTGTGTCTTTTGACATCTTGACTGTGCCACCCTTGGTCATGTCTATGTGGGGTCATCAATTTCACTTGTTTTAATGACTATTTCTCTCTGTAGACTTGGGAGATTTCCTGTCATAATCTCATTGAACATATTTCCATGCCTTTAGTGTTTACCTTAGCTCCTGCCTCTAGTCCCTGGATTCTTAGGTTTGGCCTTATGATTGTACTCCAGGGTTCATGGATGCTTTTTATTATTTTTTTCTTGTAGATGTTTGAATATATTGGTTCACTAATCCTGTCATTCATCCCTGACACTTTTCTTCTTCTTTTTCTAATCAAATAGTGATGCTTTAGACACTGGTTTGTTGTTTGTTGACTCATTGGGGTTCTTTCCATTTCTATTTTTCTGTTTGTTTCAAAAATCTCAGTGTCCTTTCTCATTTTTCTTCCATGTTGTTCTTTCCTCTATTTTGTGACATTTATCTCCAGGTCCTCAGTTAAATTTGTTTGCTTCTTTCTATCATTCAGTTTCACCCTGGAGCCTTTTGATCCTGGGGAGAATCTGCCCCTCCCCGTGCATTCTTATTTCTTTTTTTTTTATTAAACTTTTCCCAGACAATATGTCTTGATCATGTTTTCCCCTTCCCAAACTCCTTCCAGGTCCTACCCATCTCCTTAACCATGCAACTTCATTCTCTCTCTCTCTCTCTCTCTCTCTCTCTCTCTCTCTCTCTCTCTTTCTCTCTCAAATGAAAATCAAAACATACAAATCAGTAAAAAAAAAAATCCTGAATAAATAAACAAAACAAAAAGCCCACAAAAAAAGAAACATGGAGTTATTTTTGTTGACCATCTACTCCTGACAGGGCCTGACCTGGAGTGTGGGTGATATACTCTATGACACCCCATTGGAGAAGACATATTTTCCCTTTGCCAGCAGATATCATTTGCAAATAGCTTCTTGGATAGGGCTGGGAGCCCGTGTCCACTTCCTTTCTGAGTGCTGGGACCCACGACCTAACAGGTTCAGCACAGCACTCTCATTTCTTGAATTCATAAGGCTGTGCTAATCCTGTATGAAATGTTTCCCAAACTGAAAGTCAGTTCCTTAGCAGCACGTGGAATTTGGTCACTCTCCAAATCTACCAAGGAGGATGCTGGCATGCAAATGGGTTTTGTGACTTATTCTTGACCAGAGCTGGGAGTAAGCAGAGGGACTCAAACTCAAAGGTGGCTGCCTCTAAAACTCATCCTACTGCCCTACCTCTCCAAAGCTCCAGAGAAAGCTCTACCATGCCCCCCACACTACCATCATCCACCACTGACTGACCAACCTTTCTCTCTTCCATGACCCCCAACCAGAAGGATGCTCCTGGTTTCCTGAAAGAAGTATCAGGAGTGTGACTGATAATGGTGACCCCCAACACAGATGCGTCTCAGGCTGACATTTGCCAGCCACAGCATAAAGTGGCCTGCATCTTGTCCTGAGTCTGTCAACCCTTGTCGGTGTCTGTCTAATGTAGACACAGTGTCTCTCAAAGGCTGTGTTTCATTTCTTGAAAGGAAAAGTGCACAGCCTTTAGCCTTGTTCTCATCTACTCAATCACCTCAATTTCTCCCGAAGCTCTGGTCCTTTTCCTCCTGATATTGTGTCCAAAATAAATCCAATTTCTCTACTGATCTGAAGCTCACATCAAACTCCTTACTTCCAGGCATGTGAATTACCACAAATATATCCCTTGGGTCTGTCCCAATTGAGCTACCTGACTCACAGAGCTAACAATTCCGTCTCTGAAAAAGAAAAGGATGTAAAAGCAGAACTACTATTCCGGACTCAATTCTAACCAACAAGGAAGAACAAATTGATGAAGCAGAGGTGACGGGAACCTTGGGAGAAAAGAGCTGTGTCATGTTGGAGGTTGTTACTGTGAATGAAAGAAACATTGGCGCTCGTCAGACATGTCGTTTTGAAAAGTGGGTTTCAAGCATTCGTGTCAGCTTGGTGCCGGAGAGGCTCTAAAAGAACAGTAGCTGTGTCTCCAAACTAAAAGTCAGGGCATTTTATAGGACAAGGACAGATTTTATGCTCCAGCTGGTGAAAGGGGAACTCCAAAGGAAAGTCTAGATCCTCAACAATGCTTCTAGCACACATCTTAATAGTCTTTGGGAGTGGCAGACTATCAGATATGGGAGTCTCAAAGTTTATAACATTGGACTATTGAGGGAGATGTTGAGAGGCCCTGAAAATAAGAAATTTTCAAAATGCAATGTGCTTGCTATCAATTAAAATGGCATAGAGACACTGAGTGAATCCAACATTTTTAGTCATTTTTGATGAACACTGGTCTTGGAAGACTGCACAGGTAAAAGGAAGGTGCAAGAGGATGATGCTTAGGCTGAAAAGCAGAAAGCACCAACTCGAACTGACTTCAAGGAAGCACATTCTACCACAGAGCTTCGTTAGGAGGCTTAGAGAGGGTGCAGGCCCTGCTGCGCTGTGGCTCCTGGGATCCCATCACCCTCTGACTTTTGGCTTCGCATTGGTTGGAAATTTTTGATCATGTTATATCAATTATAAGTTCCCATAACACTTTGCTACAGACTGAGTTTGTTGGGTTTTTTCTGTTTGTTGGTTGGTTGGTTGGTTGGTTGGTTGGTTGGTTGGTTGGTTGGTTGGTTTTTTTCAAAACAAGCATTCATTTCTTGTCCTTACAGAATCTGAGAAGTTCGACAAGGTACCAGCAAATTCAAGGGCTGGCAAGGGCCTATCTCATTTGCAGGCAATGCCGTCTCACTGTGCCCTCACATGGAAGTACACAGCAGTAAGAGAGAGAGAGAGACAGAGAAACAGAGAGACAAAGAGAATAATAAGGTCTTTCCTATTTCCCCCTAAAAATGGCGCCCTAAAATAAGGGCACCATTCTCAGCACAAAGGTACCACCCTCCTGACTACAACCTCAAAATACAGTCACACTGGGACTTTAAGTTTCAATGTGCAAATTTACCCCATAACATATACTCAAGCCCAAGCCAATAACTGGCAAGAACTGTTTCTTAAAACCTGAGTATAATAATCTCCATAGATAGAGCTAGAGAGATGGCTCAGGGGTTCAGAGCATAAGAGCATTCACTGCTCTTCCAGAGGTCCTGAGTTCAATTCCCAGCAACCACATGGTGGCTCACAAACATCCAGAATGAGATCCGATGCCCTCTTCTGGTGTGCAGGCAAACATACACACAGAACACTATATACATAATAAATAAATAAATCTTAAAAAAAAAATCTCCATGGATAAAATGGGCCTTGAGAAAAAGTCAAAATGATCATGACACATCACCCAAGAGAAGAAACCAGAGCAAGACATGCCTAGAAGAGGTATCTCTAGAGGGTGCAGCTAAAGATGAGCTATGGTAGCCCTGGGAAGACAACCCAAATATCCTCCTAGATGGGGTTGCATTAACAGAGTGAAAAACACTGGAGTTTTTGTGGCAAACAGTGCAATATCAATCAAAGGTAAAGGCAGGCATGGACCCTTGGTCACTACTCGGTATCAGGAAAGACATTGATCAGAAGACAGGTATAAGATAATGAAGGTGCCTCAAACTCACTATAGCCTGTCAAAAGCCCTAGGCTTTTGACTTGGGCTAATCTCCCTCTAAAGGAACTCAATATTGGAAGGCTAAGGCTTCTAAATTGGGTATTTAAAGACTCACAGACTAGAGAGAACAAGGATCAAATTATTTAGAAGATTTTAGAAAAGGTTGGGTTCTGGAAAGCCACTGATATGGCTCACCAACAGCCCTCCCACGGTCCATTCCCTTTTCCACAGTCTACCTCCCCCTCCATTGCACTTCTCCAATGGCTCACAAAATGGTCTGAGCTCACATGTTCTTTGACAAGCTTCAATGGAGCCCTTCATCCATCTCTAGCTACCATTCTTTTCCAACGCTCATCCTTAGGGACAAACTTCTTACCAGAATTGTCTACAAATCCTTGGGGCTCAAAACACAATACCCTAAATTATTCCACATTGGCAACTGAGAAAAATCACAGAAGCAAGAGGACATTATAATCTCTTGCTTTTCACCCTGAAAGTATGCTCATGGAGAAATTGTCTGACCCATCGGGCCTCAGGAGACTTCTGCTGAACCCAATAGAATGCAAGGTAAGCTAGAAAAACCAGGCCTTAACAAGTCCTCCCTCTTCTATTACCCTTTGGCAACACACACACACACACACACACACACACACACACACACACACCCCTTAAAAAAAATCACATTTTTCCAGGACTATTCACTTCTTTTTGTCAGACTCTTGCTCTGTGGGTTACCCTTCTCAAAGGCTTCCATGTCATGCAAAACTGATTCCGTAGATCAGTTACATTTTTCTCTTGATAACTTGTCTTTTGCTAAGAAAGTGTCAGATGCAAGCTCCTAACGAGTGAGGCATGGATGACACTGTTTCTCCCAACAGTGGACTACTTCCATTTTTCCTTTGATTCCCACCCTCCTATCCCAGGAGAACAAGGCCCTCTAAAACAACTGAGCAAAGCTCATATGAATTCACAGAGACCGAAGCAGCAAGCACAGGGCCTACAAGGGTCTGCACCAGGTTCTCTGCATATATACTATAGCTTTTAGTTTAGGTCATCCATGGAACTCCTGAGTGTGTAAACTAGTAGGTCTCTGATTCTTGTGTCTTCTTTTGGGGCTCTTTGATTTTTCTGTTGAACCGTCCTGTCTAACTCCAATATGATGGTTTTTGTTTTATTCCATTTTTTTTATGTCTTGTTGTTATCTTTTAGAAGCCTGTTCTTTTCTAATGAAAGACAGAAAGGTAGTAGATCTGGATGGGAAGGGAGGTGGGGAGGAACTGGAAGGAGTAGAGTGAGAAGAAACTGTATTCAGATTACATTGTATGAGAAAAGAATCTATGTTTAATAAAAGGGGAAAATTTTACATCATCCTATCTGGAGATGGTTCTTATTCCCACCACTGACACTGTTGTTGTCAAGATCGTCAGCATTGGTCAAAAACACTGGTCACTTCTCTTTTACTCTGATATGTCTCTCACACTGTCAGCAGGATTTCCTGCAGAGCACTCTCTTCCCTTGACTGCCACCAACCCCATCCTTCTATCGCGGAGTGCATCTCCTTTATCTTACACCCTCCCCCTGTGTTTCCTCCCCCTTTTCTTGACTTTCTGTGCTGACACCCCCAGGGATTTTAGCGCAGGTTTCTACTTACATCTTCTATACTTTCCTTAATCTATGATTTTAAATACCATCTGAACAATATTCCAATAGTTATAGCTCCAGACCTCACCCTTCTTTTGGCTTCCAGATATATACATCCAACAGCCTACTTAAACATCTCCATTACAATGTCCGACACATCATACAAACAGCACTTGCCCGAGAGGGACTATATTAGGTACTGTTCTGTTGCTGTGATAGAACACCATAACTAAAAGTAACTTACAGAGGAAAGGCTTATTTGGACTGAGAGTTCCAGAGAGGCAACCCATACTAGCAGGAGAGGTATGGAAGAAGGCAGACAGAGCAGGTAACGGAGGGATCCCCATCTCTCACCACAAACGTAAAGCAGAGAGAGCCAAGTGGAAGTGGGATGAGGCCATGATCTCTCAAAACCTGTCCCCAGTGGTGCAGGGCCCTCCAAATGGTTCCATAACCTCTCTAGAGAGTGCCACCAACAAGAGATCATGTTCAGTTACGTAAGCCTATGGAAGACATCTCTCATCCAAATCACCAAAGGGACTTAATTTTTTTGTCTCCTGAAATTAATTCTCCCTTCTCTTCATATATGTAGCCAGATGCCCCATACCTGCCCATAATACTCAGGTAGGCCATCTACCCTGGGTAGTAAGTAGCTCCAGCCAGATACCTGGGCTTCCAGATGTTTGATTGCTTCTTTTACATAATGCCCCAGTTGCAGTGTGCTGATGACTCTTACTGTTCCTGGTTCCTGGCCCTAGGTGGGATCTACTTGCTTCTCTCCATTCCCAGTGTGAACTTACTTGCTCATTCACTTCATTTCACCTTGGCTAATTCAGTAACCTTCCAACGGGTCCCCTGCTCCAACCTGAGTCCTCATGTGGTCCAGTCTTATTTATCCAGCAGACTCAAGGCTTTAAATATCAGTCAGATTCCTTGTTCAATTACTTGCTCAAAGCTTTTCAATGATTCCCTTTTGCATCTTGAATGAAATCCAGGTTCTTTATCGTGGCTGTGCCAACTCTGGCCACTTCCCCGACAAGGGCTCGGTAGCCTAATGGCAGGGTTCTGCAGCTGTGCCGCTTGTGCTCAGCATCTTGGATGGTACCCAGGAGCTGGACTCCACCTCATGCTGCTTTCGGTTGTCACAGGCTCTTGTAAAGCTGGTCCTGTGGAAGCCTGGGTGCCAGGTGTTCAGGAGAGTTGCATACAGTTGCTGGGAGAGCCAGCAACCCAGTTCTGATTGCACCTGGAGTCCCTGTGGGGAGCCAAGGTCATGCATTGACCACCCACTGGGAGGAACAGAGGTATTGGCCCTGTCTAGAGAGTTGGCTGGCAATGTAGGGAGAAGCCTGCTTTTTGCTCCCTTAGCTCTCCTACCTCCGAGCACTGGATGTTTCTATATTACACTAGATTCCTTCAGATCTTCAAGCACAGGAGGGCCACCACCAATTACACCGTAGGAAGCTTTGCACACACTGGCCTCTGCCCTGAGTGATCTCTGCAGGAATTTCTGCATGGCTCTTCATATTCCTTCTTGTATAAGCCAAAATGCCATTTCTTTGACAACCTTCTCCCAATTTCCTCCGTTATTCACCACTCTTACATCCAGAATCCTTCCTTCCTTCATACCATATAGCACAACAGCCACTTAACAGTCATCCCTTTATGTCTTTGCTTAACATCTGGCTCTCACAAGTTTAAAAAAAAATCTAGGAGGGCAGGACCTGTGCCTTTATTTTATTATATAAAATGATAATATCACTTTATATCAGCTTATATCACTTTGTATCATTTAAATGTGTGCCTTAATTTTACAGAATCACTAATGGAAAAATATATTCATATTAGCTCTTTCTTGTTATTTATTAAGATTTTTAATGACTCACTAAATCAAAATTTCTGAGAATCACATGGCTAGACAGTAGTAGATTTCAGATATTCATAATCTAGTTGATATACCAGCCACTGAAGGGCAAGGCTATGTGCCCACCATGGTGGCAGTAGTCTTTGCCCAACAGGAAACTCCCTTATAAGGTTGATGACTGGTACATGGCCACTGAAGTCCTGTACTGAAACAGAAAAAAAGAAAAGTTTGCCCCTTCTCCTCCCCTAGTATAAAAAAGTAAGTTAATTAATAAAAATCTTTATGAATGGCATCAGCAGTTTGTGATCATGAAAAAATCATATTTATTATTGTATCTTCACTAGAAATAGGTTGGCCAGAAAAATATCAGATATTCAATAAATATTTGTTGAATCAGTGAAAGTAACGAGGCATGCCTTGTATTGGCATGCCTCAGAAACCTTTGCCCTCTTCAGCATTTCTGTCCAATTAACCCACTCTTACTCAATTCTTTCATCAATACATTGAATAAAGACATAGAGGATATACCTATCACATTTACAGGTGGCAGAAACTGGGAGAATAACACTTGAATGAGGAACCAAGATTCAAGATTTTATTTGATTAGAATGGTGAATTAAAAATCAACATGAAAGTATTGACAGCATTCCTTTAGTTCCAGAAGGGCCACTACATGAGTACAGTTGTTTCTACAACCAGTTTAAAGAGTTACATAAGCAAATGATGCTGGTGGAAGGAGCCTCAACTCTAAAAGACATGGTATGGCTGTAGGGACAATGAAATGAGGTGACTATTTTGAGTAGCAGGTATTGAAGAGTTCTACTGAGAGATTCAATGCAAGAAAACATGTGAAAGTCAGTGTGTCTCCTTGGCAGCTTTTAAGAACCCTTAACTGCCGAGGATGCTGGGAAAAACAGGGAAGAACCCATCCCCAGAGCCGTTTGCTTAGAAATTCCATAATGATTACAGCCCTTGTAGAAAATGATTGGGATCTAGAGACTTGGGATAGAGGCATCACGGGTTTATAATTGAAAATCTCAAACTTCAGATCCTTCACAACTTATTGGATGTGCAGAAAGGCCCACTGTGGGAACGGGTAATCAATCTCCAATGCATAAAGATCCTGCAGGCCCTTCCAATAATAATGGTACCTTCTAAGACAAAACATATTCTCTCTGGATCTTCCCCCATCTCCGGATCTTCCTTTTATAAGCTAAAAGAAATAAATAAAATCACAAGACTAACAATCTCCCACCCCTAAGGAGCTTTGTTCTACTGTTCTATGATTCAGTGGCCAAACATATTGGTGAAATTTCCAGGGACTTGAGACATGCATGACATCCCCCAAAGTTAAGGGTAAATTATTATATACCATAATGTCCCTGTTGCTAAAATTCCTTCCCTGGTTGAGACATAAACAAGGTCAACTCCCTCTTCTAAGGTCCCAAATATAAACTGAGATATGATTCCATCAAAGTTCACCAGGAAAATCAATGAGTTTATTAGCCTTACAGACTAATATATGGGCACAAATAAAGGTGAACTTTAAAGTATCCATCACAGAAGGTCTGTACCTCATAGGGATGATGGTTTCCACATGGCTGGTAAATGGAACTCTGTTCCCTCATTTTTGCCTACCTATATTCTCTATCCCCTCCCTCAAGACCAAGGGCAATAAGAAGAATTATATACAACTGGTTGAGAGGAGTGGCTGGATATTCAGGTAGGAGTGATATGACTCTCTCTACCACCACTATTCTGATGAAGGAAGGTTAAAAAGTTAGTCAACAGACCCAGCTGTAATGATCTTTCCTGGGTGGGCCCACCAGAACTCAGGAAGTGGTAGCAGTTTGGCTCAGAAATAGTCCTGTCCAATAGTCCATCATGAAGACAGAGGCATTACATTCTGATGGTCTTTTCCAGTTCAAGTCACTGCATATCTGAAGCATTTTTTGACTCACACATAGAAGGTCTCTGGCTGAGTGATGCCCAGAGCAGGGAAGGACTCTGCAGAAGGTTACATCTCCAATGCCAACAGC
Source organism: Peromyscus maniculatus bairdii (assembly GCF_049852395.1). Classification (NCBI taxonomy): domain Eukaryota; kingdom Metazoa; phylum Chordata; class Mammalia; order Rodentia; family Cricetidae; genus Peromyscus; species Peromyscus maniculatus. The sequence continues at coordinate 69,311,024 of NC_134860.1, read as the reverse complement.
TTTTTTAAGGCCAAAGAGTAGCCAGAGCTATGGGAACAACAGCAAAGGAAAGCCTGAATACTCCTTATTTAGATGTGATGTACTTGCTACAGGAAGTATGATCTTGAATGGCTACTGAGCATTGCATTTCATCAGTTTTCCTCTTTCAGCTCATGCTACATGTCCCATGGCTGCTGGAAATACCAGTTGCTGAGAGGCAAAGACTGTAAATCCCCTGAGTCAGTGACCCACTTATAATCACTGATGGCCTATTCTGAAGAAGAGAAACAAAGGTTTGTCCTTTCTTCTCAATGTCGGACTGTTGCTAGAGTTTTCCGCCTTGCCCACAGTCAGGACAAATCTTTGTCACCCGCCAGTCCCACAGCCGCTCAGACCCAACCAAGTAAACACAGAGACTTATATTGCTTACAAACTGTATGGCCATGGCAGGCTTCTTGCTAACTGTTCTTTTATCTTAAATTAATCCATTTTCATAAATCTATACCTTGCCACGTGGCTGGTGGCTTCCCGGTGACTTCACATGCTGCTGGTCATGGCGGCGGCTGGCAGTCAGTCCTTCTGCCTTCCTGTCCTTTTATTTCTCCTCTCTGTTAGTCCCGCCTATCCTTCCTGCCTAGCCACAGCTGATCAGGTTTTATTTATTGATCAATCAGAACAACTTGACATACAGACCATCCCCCAGCACAGCCAAGTGCAGACCATCTCAGACACCTGCACTCAGGCCCATGTTCCTAATCATCCTCTATGCGGACCTGCTGGGTAACGCCACAAAGAACCCAAGAAGGGCTCCCACAGGACATACAGAACATCCCACAGAACCGGACAATTGCGTGTGGAGTCCATGGAGAACAGTTACAAGCACATCACAGGTACTCACTCTCCTGCCACCTTTCTCTCCTCCTTAGAGCTGTGGCTCTGAGGACAGTCTCAATCAGCCTTCTGCCAGCAGTGGCTCCCCTTGAAGCTGCTTACAGGTAACTCAATGGGTACAACATTCTGGACCACGTGCTCTCTACTCATGATTGTATTGTTGCTTTTCCACCTTGTCTTGCGTGATTTCCTCAAAGCATCCTATTCTCAACTACTTTTATTCTATTTTTTATGGCCTTTTATAACTTTTGGCTCCGTGATATTTTTTGTTCTCACCTTTACTTTCTTTGGGAGTTCCACTAACTTCCATGACATTTCTCTCTGTCATTTCCCCCCCTTTGTACCATCTATTTCCTTTTGAGCTCTTTTCTAGAAAAATTACACTGTGTGTGATGTCTGTAAGAATTTGGAAAACAGTTCAGATTGAAACAAATAAAACTGCATCTTTGTGGTCAAGTTTCAATGGTTAAACTCAGTGTTTACCTTGGGTTCTCTTCAAATTTGGGGTTCATGGTTCTTGTTCAATGTGTTGTTCTTCTATTTTTTGGCTTTTAATTTTTATTTTTCTATCCCCACTCTATCATTCCTATGCAAAGATTCTGTAATTGTTCCCTTTTATAGTATAATAAGTTGTGTGTGAGTCAAGTTAATTGCTTTCTAAGGAATATTAAGAAGTAGGAGAAGAGTTGGGAGCCTCTCAGTCAACCTTTGAGAACGTTCTGGAGGACTTCTCACAAACACGGCATCCCTTCTTACCTAAAATCATCCTCCCCTTTAGGTGCTTAGTGGATGCCTAAATTCATACATAATGGGTTCCCTAAAAGCAGAGCCTAGGAAGGTAGTCCTTGGGCCAAGGACCTATAATGAAATGGGAGAAGATGGGTAGAGCAGAGGAAGAAGCCACGTTTCAATGTAGACCCCACTCGATTCTTCAGAGAGCACTAAAGTATAAATGTCACTAATCTTAAGCACCAGTAGCCCATGAAGGGCTGAGCCCTGGCCCATGCTTAGGCTTAGGTGTGACCTACCTGTTATTCCTACACAAGATGGCTGCTCTCGTGCTGGAGATGTTCCCTGAAGAAGGCAACTCACACAACAGCTAAAAGATGGATGCACTGGTCTGGTGACTGAAGTCTGGGCTTTCTGTTGCCTGCTCTCGCCTTTGCAGCCCTCGGTCAGTCCCTGGGACAGCCAGCCAGTCAGCAGTGGTTTGAGGAAAGGAATGACTTGCCTTCCTGTTTCTTCATCTATCCAAGGATATAAGGATATACTCTACAGAACTACCCCATTCTTATGGATTCTGGGTCACATTCACAGCATGGTCTTTCATGATGGAAACACTTGTCTTAGGGAAGTCTGCATCCTGATCAAGGCATGAAATGAGTTCTGTCTGCTTGGTCCATTTTTGATAGAAATATTCACGTTTTGTGGGAAGAGGTTTGGTGGTTTCTTTGCTTCTTTCCATATGACCTGTGTTCTTTGTTTTGAGATGGTATCTCACGTAGTTCAGACTGACCTCAAATGAACTATGTAGCCAGGATACCTTGAACTGACACAGACCTGGGCCACCACAGATATGAGGATCAAATCCAGACCTTGGTGCATGCTTGGCAAACATTCTGCCAATTGAGTTGAATTCCAACCATGGTATAGTTTTTCTACTTTCCTTTATGTGGTGTTTTCAGAGATGTTTGGGAAAGGCTAAGGGCAACACACTCACAGTCTAAAATACAAAACTCTCCCTCCACAGATCTTTTTTTCTTATCTTTGTACACTGAGAAATATACCATACACACAAAGTATGGTCTATAAAACATACATAAAAGAATAAAAATTCTGGCAAAACACTGTTTCATTTTTCCTGGCTTTATATAAATGGAGCTGTGCTCAATTTATTCTTCTGACAACATTTCTTAGACTCCATAGTATTTGATACTGCTGATCCCTACATGTTCAGATTCAGTTGCAATCCACACACATGCCCATCATTGTACAGAATTCCTTTGTACGACTCTAGCAAGGATGTGCTTCTCCATTTTGCTAGGCCCACCTTTAGTTTTTGTGGTGTTGTTGCTGTTGTTGTTTTTCTTTACCTTTCTACTATTGAAATAGCGCTACCTGTGATTTTCTTGCTCATCCTCCTGGTGAACTCTCCAAGGGTTTCTGTGGGATGTACATATGAATGGAATTTCTGGATTGATGGATTGTAGTGTTTTCATATTCTCAGCCTTACTAGGTGTTTTAATCAGGGTTCTCTAGAAGGGCAGAGGCAATGGGATGTAATTATAATGGGATGTATTAGATTGGTTTACATGATCAGAGGCTAGATAGTCACACAAATGACTGGTTATAAGCCAAGAGCCAAAGAAACTAATTTCTGCTGTGTTCAAAAATCCGGAAGCCTCAGAACAAGGGGAATTAGTGATGCAACCCAAACTCAAGGCTGAAAAGCTCAAAACTCCCTGCATAGTTGCTTTTGTGAATCATTGCTCAAAAGTGGAAGAAGCTGGAGGCTGATGTCTACAGGCATGCATAGACACAAAAATCACAAAGGCGCATGCTAAAAAAGAAAGGTGCAGCCAGGCAGTGGTGGCTCATGCCTTTAATCCCAGCACTCAGGAGGCAGATGCAGGCGGATCGCCATGAGTTCCAGGCCAGCTGGTCTACAGTGCGAGTCCCAGGGCAGGCTCCAAAGCTACACAGAGAAACCCTGTCTTGAAAAAAACAAACAAAAGAAAGGAAGAAAGGAAGGAAGGAAGGAAGGAAGGAAGGAAGGAAGGAAGGAAGGAAGGAAGGAAGGAAGGAAGGAAGGAAGGAAGGAAGGAAGGCACTTGCACAGTAGCTGCAGGTGTCCTCTTTCTACTTTTAGTTCCATCCAAGCCCCCAGCCTACTAGACAGCTCCTCCATTCAAGGTGACCCACCCCACACTCAGTTCACCAACCCACATAGCCATTGGAAACACTCTTACACATCCTCATAACTGTGTCTTTCTAATTTTCTCCATGTCTCTCAACCCAGTCAAGTTTGCAAGCAAGATTAATGATCACACTAGCTAATGCCAAGCCATTGCCCAAGCAAGTTTTCCTCTGTTTAACATTCCTACGCCCCGATTAACTTGGTATTTTCAAACTTTTTTAATTATTGCTTATCTAAGACAGAAACAAATTATATCATGGTATGATTTTAATACACACTCCATAATTACTAGAGAAGCTGAGCATCTTTCACAAAAAAAAAAATGTGTGTATTGGCTGTTCAAACTCTCTACTATAAAATGTCAATTTCTGTCTTTCATCCCATTTGTTTCTTGGACTGTGAGGTGTTTGCTGTTTATCAAGGGGTTCTTTATTGTGTTATGGACACTGAAGTGGTACCAGTTAGAAGTGCTGCAGGTTTCAATTAGTGGCATCCCTTTTTATTCTCTCTGTGGTCTTCCCGTAACTAGAAGTTATTAATTTTAATGTGCCCTGCTTTTACAATCTTTTTCTTTATCATTGGAATTTTTGTGTGTTGTGTTTAAGAAATAACTATCCTAACAGTCATAAAGAGATCCACATTTCATAAACTTTTATCTTTCACATTTAAGACTTTAAACCATCTGGAATTAATTTTTGTGTGTGGTGTGAAGTGGGAATCTATTTTTCACATTTTTTTGCCTTTAAAGGACTAGTTCCACATATTGAAGACCTTAGTTTTCTGCCCTGACCCACTCTGTGACTTCTCAGTTCCCACAGAACACAAGAGCACCAGTTCTCTGTTGTATTGTCAGTGTGTCTGTCTATCCTTGCATGAGGACCACATTCTTTATTCTATATGTTAATATTTGATGTTGTTATCTGATCCAGCACATGCTTCTCACACCCTTGCCCATATATTTCAGGAATGTATTGACTTTTCATGACCTTTTTATTAATCTTATAAATTTTATGATCAGTTGTTCAAGTTCCATGAAGAACTTCTTAGGATTTTGTTTGAAACTTGATGCAACAATTTGGGAAGGGCTGGTATTTTTATGATATTAAATCCCATCCACAAATGTAGTTTAGCTCTCTAGTTTTCAAGGCCATTTTTGTCCTTCAATAAAACTTTGTATTTTTTCTCCAAAAAAAAAGGAAATTATAGAAGTTAGGAGCACATATTCTGGAAAACAGATGTTAGCTTTCTAACTCTGCTCAGCAATTTCTTTCTATTCCTATGTATGTACTCCACAGTATGAAAAATTTACCCGAGTCTCCACTGTCAATGGAAATGTTGTACCTATCAAATAAGGTTGTCACAAGGATTCATAGATAAATAGATATATAGATGAAATGTATATGTGTACATGAAAGTGCTTAGAATAGTGTCAAGTCCATTATAAATGTTTGCTTTTATTGTTCCTAAATATGTTTTCTTATTGTAAACAATATTGCTAGTTGCAATTGTACATTTAATATCTTCACATATCTATATAAAGGTAAATACATGTTCAAAATTTGTGTCAAAATTTGAACTCTAATAAATTATTTTATTAATGCTCATAATTTTAGTGTTATTTTGAGCTTTTTATTAGAGTACCTGATAATACTTTTTTTCTTTCTAGTTCTTCTATATTTGATTTCTTTTTCTTGCCTAATTGCTTTGGCTGAGACTTCCAGTATATTATTAAATATAAGTCATCACAGCAAAAATCCTGTCTTGTTCCTAACTTTACAAAAGAAGATGTTTTATATCTTAACAGAGTAAAGTATTGCTTAATGATTTTGGCAGATCAATCTAGGGGAAGCATCTTATATTTTGAGTTTGCCAAGAAGTTTTACCATGAAAATGTTACTGATTTTATTAAATGTTTTAACTTGTCCCAGTGGTCAATTACATTTATAAGTTTTCTAATTTTGAACCAGCCTAACATTGTCCTATAATGATAATGCAAACTCAGTTTCATGAGTTGTCTTTGATTAGTCTGTTTAAGAATCCTCTATCAATTATCCTACATAGACTTATAACCTTCTTTCTCTAAGCTGACATTGTCAGATTTTCATATTGAGGATACATAGCAACTCTCTGGAACACTTTGAGTTGGAATTACCTGTTCCTTGAAATTTTATATATATATCCCAACTCCTCCCAGAACCTCCCCACCAACTCACATAGTTTGTAGAACTCTCTTGTGCCTTGTGTGAATCAGTATGCCAGAACATCTGTAACCTTCTTGGGCAAATTATAGACCATTTTATTCTCCTTACAATTTACCATCCTCCACGGTTTGTTTGTTTGTTTGTTTGTTTGTTTGTTTTTGTTTGTTTCTTTTTTGTTCTTAGTCATGTTTTATGATATCTCTACTACATTCTCATCTCTGCTGCAGTGGTACATAGCTATGAATCCTTCAACCTGATGTGTTCCTTCATTTCTTCTTCCTTTTTATCCTTGGTCAACCTTGCAGAAGTATGCCAATTTTACTAGAATTTTCAGAGAAGTACTACTGTACTATTTTCCATTACTCCATTCTATTGAACCCATTTTACGTTTTCTTAGTTTCTCCCTTGTGCTTACCAATTCCTTTACTTCTTTGAGTTTTTTTTTTCAATTATTATTATCCACCTTTCCAAGTAGAGTACTTACTTGATTTCTTTTCAGACTCTCCCCTGTAAACTTTCAGGATATATTCTTGTTTATTGGCAGCAATGTAACTGTCTCACTCCCCATGAGGATTTATAGGCAACCAATTGTTGCTGGGGGTGGGCTCACATGGTTCCACTTCTCTCTAAAGATCTACAAGCAGTTAATGGTTGCTGGGGGGGAGGGAGAGACATTTTCTTCAGTAGTACAGTCACTGATAATTTTCTCATAATAAGTATAAATAATAACCTCTCACCCATTCTCCTGACAGTAGACCTCACTAAATTCATTGCTTCACCAAAGGAGGACGAGATGGCATGAAGATAGAAGGGGACAAGTTGGGAAAGGGAGTGGAATCAGCAGGAAGGGAAGGACTCAAGAAAGTGTGATGGAGATAAATATGATCAAATACATTATATAAATGAAAATATTATCATGAAACATATTGTTGTGTATAAATAATACTTGGTAATGAAAAAAATTTAAAGTTTTGATTTATATATTTTCCCCATGATTTTAAGCATATTTATCAAAAGCTCTTTTACTTTTGATGTAGTTTATCCAATATTATTCATGTGCATGTGAGTTCATTGTTTCTTTTTTTCCCCTTTTTTTTAATTAAGAAAAATTTTTCATTCATTTTACACACCAATCAAAGATCCTTCTCTTCCCTCCTCCCACATCCTTATTTCGTTGTTTCTTAAGAACGCTGTTTGTAAGTCATGGATTTATTGAAATGTGTAATGTCTAGTATTTAATTGGTTTTATAAATGCACTGTGTGTGCTTGAAAAGAATGAACACTCTCCAACTATTGGGGGTGTCCTGCACATGTTTCTCACACTGTGCTGCCAGAAACAACTTCATCATTACTGATTTCTTTACCTCCTTGGCCTCTCAGTCACTAAGGGAGCAAGAGATTAAACTCTCCAAGTTACATGAAGGATCTATCAATTTGTCTGTAGTTGGGTCAATTTTTCCTCTCTATATATTTTGAAGCTGACTATAAGATGCATTAGAAGTTAGAAATGTTACTGACAGAAAATTAAACCTTTATTGGTGTGTAGTGAGCTTTTCTTTATCCCCTAAAGCATTTTAGACCTTAAAGGCCATTCTATCTGAGATATAATTATGTCTATAATTATATCCTGTACCAGCTTTATTTTAGCATTTGCCTACTTATGGTGTTTTTCCTCCTCTTTGATTTCAACCTTTTTATATCCTTGTATTTTAACATATATCTTCTAAATGGCATGTATCAGAACTTTGTATTGTTTTGATATGCGTTTTGAACCCATTTTGGCATTCTTTATCTTTCGACAGAAACATTTAGTCTTTATGTATTGACTGTGGTTTCTTTTTTATCATTTTTTTTAAACTTAAGGAAAAAGGTCTTTCTCCCTCTGTTTCATTTTTCTTAAGCTAATTTTGGACACTATTCATAGTTGTTAAATATGTTCAGTTAAGTCTAACAGTCTTAGCATAAGGAGCAAGAAATATTGAATATCAAGGTGGGATGTTGCTGGCATGAGCTTGAGATATGTGCCCCCCCCATATCTGTACTACAGCAGGCGCTGAGGAGAAACAAGACAGGCTGCCTGTCTTCCTCTCAGACAACAATCATTCTGAATGTTTCAAACCCTCCATCCACATCCTGATTTATAAGAACCTATGCTGTCTTTTTAAACCCCACAGATCAGGCAAAATGAACATAGATTTTTTTACAGTCAATATTCATTTAGATTTGACCATCTTTTGCACTTTTTGCTCACCAACCCTTCTAGTGTATTGGAACCTACTTTTAAAATCATTCTCCTTCCTAAATCGAGGATCCTTAGATGTTCCTTTAGTAAGGCATTTGTCAATAAACACATGCTGGTTTGATTGTCTAGAACTTTCTTTTTGTGCTCCTCATTCTTAAAAGATGTTTGCCCAGCATCCTGTGTTGTCAATCATGCAGCAAGAGAAAAGTACACGTCTCATTCCCTGAGTTTCAGAATCTGATTGCTACCTTTGAGAAGCTATCATCAGTCTAGTTCTCTCCAATTTGTGGTAATATGTCTTTTCCTCCTGGATGCTTTTCTAACTCCTTTGTCTTTGGGGTCTGTTTTTCCCCCATTGGAGCAAAACTGGGCATAGGTTTAATGAAATGGGGCATTATTGTCTTCCATTATATTAGAAAAACTCTATGTATTTATAAAAACAAAACGGTCTCTCCTCTCTTTTCTTTTTAGTTTATTTTGATATCTTTTTATATCCCAAGATCGCTCAACTTCATACCTGTCTTGCAATTTACTTATCTTCTCTTTAATTAACTACTAAGTTATAGCATTACATAAAAACATTTTTTTTGTTTCTACAAGTTTTATTTAGTTCCTTTTCAAACTCTCCTCAATTACCATAATTTTGGAAGAGAGGCATTAGCACACTTTTATTGCCTCTTTTACTCTTTCAAGTGTATAAACATCTTTGCTTTGATTTATCTATCTATTCCTAAATCCTATTCCAATATTTGAGGTTCTAGTACATCTGATTCTGCCACTGATTGTTGGTGTCAACTTTGACTAATAGCAGTTGGTATCCTCGTGAATTTACAGATTTCTCACTGTAAACTCATATTCCCAGGACTACGAACCACAGGTCATCCACGGAGCCTGTGCTAGAGCAGCAGAGGACACAGAGATGAACAAGATCCCTGACCCCAGATGCTTGCACTTCACTAACATTATTCAGAGATGTGCATAAATAATTAAAATCCTAGCAACCACATGGCCAAGTGCCTTTTGAAGACTGTGAGACTGTCTTGAAAGTTGGAAATTTCACGATTCAACAGAATCTTCATGTCGCATCTAGCAGATACCTAATATTAACTTTTCTTAAACCTGTGAGGGTACAACCGTTCCATTCTACATGGCCTCTTTCTGTTTGCTTAGGCTAAAATCTATTTAATTATCCCGATATTCTTTTTTTTTTTTTCAAGACAGAGTTTCTCTGTGTAGCTTTGCGCCTTTCCTGGGACTCACTTGGTAGTCCAGGCTGGCCTCGAACTCACAGAGATCCGCCTGCCTCTGCCTCCCAAGTGCTGAGATTAAAGGCGTGTGCCACCACTGCTCGACAATATTCTTATTCTTATTTCACAACTAATCTTGCAGGAAACTTGATTGGTTCTACCCTCAGAATACATCCAGAATATGAATACTCTCTGTCTGCACTGCACACAGGTTAGTTACCCTCCCCCACCCCTATCCTTACATCACGTCACAGTGTCCTAACACAATCCCTTCCCTCAACCCTTGCACCCCTCATGCTTTGTTAGACATTATAGAAGATGTGATCTCCTCAGAGCCCAAGGCAAGGCTGCCTGATGACCTTAGTCAGATTCCTAGCATATACATGGTAGAAGGACAGAATTAACTTCCAGATGTTGTCCTATGACCTCCAAATGCACACACCAACTAAACTAAACTAAAATAAAACAATAAAAGGAGCCGGGCGGTGGTGGCGCACGCCTTTAATCCCAGCACTCGGGAGGCAGAGCCAGGTGGATCTCTGTGAGTTCGAGGCCAGCCTGGACTACCTAGTGAGTCCCAGGAAAGGCGCAAAGCTACACAGAGAAACCCTGTCTCGAAAAAAACCAAAAAAAAAAAAAAAAAAAAAAAACAATAAAAGGAACCCATGGCAGGTTGTGTGAGCTTTTGATTCAATCCTGTTTACCCAGTCCTGAAGGACTCATAGTACCCTTCTGCTTCAACTCTTATTCTACCTACATGATCTCCTTTTCCCTTACCTTTGGGCACCTTCCTGCCCTGTGCACCATGTGCCTGCTTCTCTCTCTGCTCACACCAGTCTTTAGGCAGTGTGGTGGTTTAAATAAGAATGGTCCCCATAGCCTCATATATTCAAATACTTGGTCACTAGGGAGTTGCACTATTTAAAAGAAGTATGGGGTATGGCCTTGTTGAAGTAGGTGTGGGCTTGTTGGAGGAAGTGTGTCACTGGGGGTGGGCTTGAAGGTTTCAAAAGCTGAAGCCAGACCCAGTGACTTTCTCCCTGCTGCCTTTGGATCCAGATAGAGAACTCTCAGCTAGCTACCATATCTGCCAGAATGCTGCCATGCATTATGAGATAATGGACTAAACTTTGAAACTGTAAGCCAGTCCCAATTAAATGTTTTCTTGTATAGGAGTCACCGTGGTCATGGTGTCTCTTCACAGGGACAGAACCATGACTAAGTCAGGCAGGCATGATCACACCATGCCCCTCCTCCACTCTTCCTTAAATGTCCTACAGATGCTTTTGCCACCCTGAAGAAAGAGGATACCCATTTCTAATTATAAATACCTTTCTTTGCCAGTCCTTTACACTGATTTATGATTTTCTCCAAGAATTAACATAATATAACACAAAGTAATCTACTTATCATTTGCCTCTGGCTTCTCTCTCCCACTGGAATCCAAACCCATGAAAGCAAACATAGTACTCACTTATATTTTGTTCAGCCACTTTCCCTTGCACAGAAAACAGCACCTAACGCTTAGCTTGATAACTCCTTATGGAATCAAAACTGGACACAGCCGGCTGAAGGCACTGGGTTTGGCTTCATAGAGAAGGTGCTTTGGGCAAGCGAATACAAGTGGAGCCTCCAGAATAGTTGCAAACACTGCAGCGCTGCCGTGGCTGATGGCTGACCTCGGTCAAGTCTCAGCCCCACACCCTCAACTGGGCCTTGATTGCTCATACATTTCAGGCTGAGATTACTAAAAGAGTCTTCAAGGTCTGAGGAGCAGAAGGACCATGTGCTGGGCTCCTACTTTCATAAAAGTCACTTGTAGATATATCCACCATCTTGATAAGGTTTCCCTCAAAAGTGTTGTATTGCTAACTATGAAAAGTGCCAACACCTTTGTTCCTGGTGGTTTGTTGATGATGTTGTTCTTTATGGGGTACTGAGCATTGAACCCAGGGCCTCTCGAATGCCAAGCAAGTACTCTCCCACTGAACTATATCCCTACCCCTCATCTTGGTGGTCTCTAAGGCACTTGCCACTCACTAGGCATCAGAGAACTACAGGCACCACCCAAGCAAGGAACATGAGGGTCGTGGGCTTTCCACACGGAGGAAATCACCTGTTTGGCTCACTCTGCTCTGAAATGGAATAGGTAAAGCCCACCCTTTACAACAAGAAACCTAGTCTGGAATCCCAAATCTTGCTGCAGCCAGTGGCTGTCCTCCGCAGGCAGGTGTGGGAGAGCTGTGAAATCCCCACACACCCTGTAGTTTAGTGGATGCAGAATGGAGCCGACAGCCAGGCTTGGGAAATTCAGCAGGTGTCAAAATGCAGTTTGTTCAACTTCCCGGACAAATTAAGAGCCAAGGATTCCAGCCTCCCACTAATTAAATCATAAGAGAAAATGATGGAGTGAAGAAAAGAGACACAGGAGTAGTTGAAAGCCGCCGAAAGTCTGTGCTAATGATAGCTGATTTCGCATTAGCATGAATGCCTTCGGTTACCCGTGGAAATGTGCTGAAGCAGGAGCTTTTGTCAGGGCAAACGCATCTGTGAATAAACGAACAATATTCATGTCGAAGGAGTCAGCAATTTGTCACCAACTCGGCCTCTACTTTCAGAGAGCGTGAATAACTTTTGGAGTGAGAAGATTAAAACCGTGTTCGTACACATGCAACTCTTGTGACAGAAGAAAGTTCAGAATCCGTAGATCCGTGTATGTGACATTCCAATAGCTCTGGAATTGAATGTTTGCCGCATTCAGGATCAGTCAAACACTCTCCTCCTTTAACTCACACCCCCAAGGGAAGCTGTTTCTGCAGACTCCCCCAGCATGTCCAGGTTATCACTCCACAGGGGCTGTGACCCTGGGACTCATGTTATCATGCTCCCACCACACTTCAGGCTACAATGGTCACCGTTTGGATCCTGAAGGTTCTTCTTGGAGAACAGCAATCCAATTATGGTCCATGAGGACACATGAGCAACAGCTAGAGCAGCATTTCTCAACATGTGGGTCGTGACCCCTTGGGGGTGGTGTCAAATGACATTTTTACAGGGGTGACATATCAGATATTTACATTACGATTCATAACAGTAGCAGCATTAGGAAGGTTGGTTGAGAACCACTGTGTTAAAGGGAGAGGTGGACATTATTGCTCTGAGAGTGTCAGTGACAAAATCCGACATCCATCATGCTTTGCCTTTGTTCCTTGGCTTTTTGTCCCCTAATTACCAAAGAGACCTGGAAAATAAGATCTCTACTTTCTGTGGGCTGCAGAAAGTAGCCTAGCAGCATGAAGAAAGATGGGAGGCGGCAAAATCAGCATCCCAAAGAACACACATGCCTTCACACACACACACCCCACACACACACACACACACACACACACACACACACACACACACACTATACTCATACACTATGGAGAAGATAGTACATTTTGGGCCCAGGTCCACATACCACACAAGCATCACCAGTGTTACCACTACTTGATAACTGTGACCAACTCATGTATCCTGGCCTGTGGGGCCAGGATGTTGAGAACGTCAGAGTGAAAGCCTTACTTCCTGACTTCTTCCTTCTGAGTCCCTTTCAGGCTTCCCTTCTACAACCAGAGATGACCACAGCAAGATCTTCCAAGGTCATTTCCTGGCACAGAATGAGTTAATCTGAACAAGGTGGGAGGGGGGAATCTTGACTCCACATCAGATGCCGCCTCCTTGCCCAGGAGTCTCAATTTGTTTTCCTGCTGAACATTACAGTTTGTAAACAACAGAAAATAAATATATGTTGTTGTTTTTTACACTTAGCACCATGACAGCTGAAAGGAGTTTGGAATGGCAGTCTGCATTAGGCCGACAGCTTACATTTAGAAAGTCAAGGAGAAGGCAGAAAGTATACTCAACAAATTGACGAGGAGGCTAGAGAGAGACTGTTGTCACCCAACCTGTCCAGCCCCACCCCCGACCCCCAATCCCCGCCACCTTGACTCTGTTCCCCCACACAAAAGCATGCATAACCCAGATCTCCTGACAAAACATTATGGGACATAGTGATGGGCTGCATCCTGTCCCCTCCTCATGTCTCTGCAGGCCAACACAGGGGCTCACATGCCCGTACCTGCCCATTCGATAGTATCAGCTACCTTGTTCACTGTTGTGAAAAAAACAAAAACAAACAAACAAACAAAAACACCTGACTGAAGAAATTTAAAGGGGAAAAAATTCATTTTGGCTCACAGTGTAGAAGACACAGCCCATCACAGTGGAGAAGACTTGGCTGAGGGACCCTCTCCTGTCCATGGCAGCAGAACGTTGAGACACAGCTACCTCATACTTCAGAGGATCAAGAAGCAGAAATGAGCAGGGGCCCAAAGCAGAACCAAGTTACCACCCTCAAGCCCCACCTCTACCGCCCTATGTCTGCCAGGTAAGCGCCATATTTAAAAGGTTTTCCAGCCTCCTCAAACAGTGCTACCAACAGGGAACCAAGGGTTCAAAACATAACCTGGTTTACATGAACATGTAGACAAACATGTGCCTCTATGTACATGATGTATGCACATGCGTGTGCAAATATGTATATACACACAGATACACATGTATACATGCATCCTCTCACACACTTTTTCTTTCCCTGAAACTGTGTCTCTAGTATTGACATCCTTCCTTTGTTGTGGTTTCAATGTGAAAAGTCCTCCATGGCCTCCTGTGTTTGAGCATTTGTGATAGCTGGTAGAGCTGTTTTAGAAGGATGGGGAAACTTTAAAAGGTTTTAAAGGTTCCTTATTGGATGCAATGGTCATGGGAGTGGGCCTTGAAGGCTGGTAGCCTGGCTGTATTTCCTGCCAGTGCCCTGTTTTCTGGATGCAGTCACAATGTGACCAGCCATCTCAGACACTCTTTCCCCGCCATGATGGAATGAACCTTCAAACTGTGAGAAACAAAGCAAAACAACAAAACAAAAAAAACCCTTTCTTCCCTAAGTTGTTTTTATGAGGATTTTCTCAAGTATTTTGTCACAGTAATAAGAAAAGTGGCTGTCTTAGTTAGGGTTTCTACTGCTGTGATAAAACACTATGATCAAAAGCAACTTGGGGAGAAAGGATTTATTTCAGCTTACACTTCTATATCACAGACCATTGACAAAAGAAGTCAGGGCAGAAACTCAAAGCAGGTTACCGGAGACAGGAGCTGATGCAGAGGCCATGGAGGAAGCTGCTTACTGGAGTGCTCCCCCATGGCTTGCTCAGCCTGCTTTCTTATCATCCAGAGCAACCTTCCCAGGGTTGGCATCATGGCACCTAGTGTGCTGAGCTGAGCCCACCCTTATCGATCACAAATCAAGAAAATACACCAAAAGCTTACCCACAGGCAAATCTGGAGAGGGCATTTTCTCAGTTGAGGTCCCCCCCCCCCATTCCAAATGACTCTAGCTTGTGACAAGTTGATAAAATTCTAGCTAGCACAGTAGCTCAAACATCACACTTGGCATGTCCCTAACTAGCCCTTTGCTAGCAAGGACGTATTGTTAGTGGGTGAAGAGATGCAGCAAATCAGGAGGCCAGCTAGTACTCCAGAGAGGTGTATGAGGTAAGAGGAAGGATATAGTGAGAGGCAGAAAAAGAAGAGAAAATAAGTTTTAATCCCAGGTCAGAGAGTATACAGAGATAAGGTATTCCTCTCTTCCCCTGCAATTAGAGTGTAGAAACATGGAGAGCAGATATGACTGGGACACAGAAGGGGGGATGGAGAGAAGATAAATATGGAAGCAATAACCAACCTATAAGATCCTATAAGATTCTGAAGACACTTAAACTCATCATGATGTTTCAAATGCCCAGAACTACAATCAATGTTATTTACTCATTCTTTCTCCTTATTGTTGATAATCATACTCATTATTGAGTAACAATTTGACTTCCATTCACCAAAGAGATGACATCTGTTTGTCGTACTTGGGACCAGTATCCAGGATATATGAATGAGATGAAGCCCCATAGATTGATGAGAGACAGGTGAAGGAGGAGATATAGAGGTAAGAAACCCCTTTCTCTTAAGGTCACATGGTAGGTCAGGCTGCTTCTTCATTAATGCAACCAAGGTCCTGCTGGTTGGCAGAGATGATAGGCTAACCTGTACCAAGAACATTGTACTAGCCAGACCTGCAGAGGGTAGGCAGGAACAAGGTGCTCCAGCCACATATGCTGGCTCTGTCTGGCTCAAAGCCATTGGGCGGGGCTTCCACTTACCAAGGTCGCTTTGGAAATTCTGCTTTCAAATTGTTTCCCTGGTTCAATCAACTTTCACATTCATAATACAACAGAGATCTGCAGGCCACCGAGCTGAAAGCGTCTGTGGCTTTTCATTTCCTGGCATGATTAGGGGGATAATCACTGTGCTTGGAAAAATAATAAAGCCAGAGTCTGACGTGGGATCAAAGCTAAGAGTCCAGCCACACACAGGCCAGGAGTTGAGGCGCAATGACACAAGGGCTTAAGCCTTCCCTGGGGGCAGAGAAAGAGGAACACTCCTGCAGTCTGTGCAGAAAGCTGCAAATCGGAGTTGTGTGCCTAGCATCAGCACCAATTGAGCAACGTGGAAAGTGTCTCCCACCCTGGACTTCCGGCCATACAATTGGAAAGGCAGAGAACAGAGCATGTAGACTAGAGGGAACACCAGAGGCTCTTCCACATTAAGGGAGAGAGAATGGAGATGGGAGGAGCCAGCTGCCATCTGCTTAGAGCTGGCCTCGGGCCACTGAGGAGGAGCTAAGGTGCCTGAACAGCAGAGAGCAGTCAAAAGCCATAATGTCACTCAGTGTGGCCACACTAAGCTGTCTCCTAAAAAGTAATGTGGATGCGTAAAGAAGAGAAACCTGGGATAGAGCTGAAGGAAAGAAAGAATGTTGGCTCTGACTTCAGGCTGAGGGGCTGTTCCCTCACTCACCTGATACTGAAGCAATCTTAGCTCTGCCTCTCTGACAGGACACAGCACAAGAGGTGTGAGATCCTGAGATTCAAATACAAAGACAGCCTAGCCATCTCCTGGACTGCTGGGCCGGCTGGGTTGCATCCAGAGGAACCCAAAGACAGGGGCAAATAAGAAACAGGTCATTGCAAAAGATGGGGAGGAAGGAGTGTAGGAACCAGAGGCTGTGGATGACTACAAGAAAACATCTTCTGGATGCCATCAAGACAGGCGCACCCATGAACTCAGAGCATGCCCAAAATCTGTGCAAACCCAACTCCGACTCAATCCCAGCATGGGGAGAGGGCACACAACCCTGCCCTCTGCCAGGGAGAATTTGGCAAGAGTCAGTTTTTCTCTAAGAATGTGGCCGCCTAAACGATAACCACACTCCAGTGGAAGACTAAACATCCAAAAAAAGTCTTTGGGGCAGCACAAATTGGTCTTAAAAGGCTTTTTTAAAAACAGACAAAAAGTTGGGTGGATCTGAGAAGAGCTGGGGTGGGTAAATATGATCAAAACATATTTTACATGGGCGGTGATGGCACACGTCATTAATCCCAGTACTTGAGAGGCAGAGGCAGGCAGATCTCCAAATTTGAGGCCAGCCTGGTCTATGGAGTCAGTTCCAGGACAGCTGGGGCTACACAGAGAAATCCTGTGTCAAAGGAAAAAATATATATTTTACAAAACTCTACTCTCAAAAAAAATAATAATAAAATAATTCAAAAATGGGAAGCCCCTCCCTGCCGAGTGCAGAAGTCCTTCAAGATGTGAGTTTCTTCAGGCCCTGGGATCCTGCATTGCACTTAAAGCTGCTGGAGCCAGATAGAGCCAAGCAGAGGGCCGGCAATGAAGGCAGCTCCCCACATGCCTCTGAGATCACAACAGAGTGGGCCACGCCTGAGAACGAGGGCTGTACATCTGGTTCTGCTATGTGTTATTGAGGAAAGCCAACACACCCAAAAAAGACTGCTCTTGCCTTGTTTTGTCCCCAATACAGGCCCCACATCTTTCACTTGTGAATCAAAGATTTGGACCTGGTTGTGTCTGTGGCCCCTGAAATGTTCACCCTGAATCTAGTTAAAGAACTGTAGCATGGATCTTAAAAGGTCTTATTAATAAAATCAAACCTGAAGCCAAGTATTGAGGTGAATGCTGGAAGATCAGAGAAGCAGAACAAGCCACAGCTTCCTCACCTCACCAATTCCTCAGCTGATCTTGTTCCCTCAGACTGGAAGCCTCTGAGTCCTCATCCAGAATGAATCTCAGCTGAACTGCCGCTAAAAGCCTAAAAGCTTAACCAGCCCTAGTTCCTGGTTTTCATGCCTTATATACCTTTCTGTCATCACTTCCTGGGATTAAAGGTGTGAGTCACCAAGCCTGGCTGTTTCCAGTGTGGCCTTGATCTTTGCTTTTGGAATGCTAGGATTAAAGGCGTGTGTGCCACCATTTTCTGGCCTCTGTGTCTGTCTACTGGCTGTTCTGTCCTCTGACCCCAGATAAGTTTATTAGGATGCACAATATATTGGGGGACACAATATATCACCACAAAGAACAGAGTCTTCTTGGAGGTCAGAACATTTGAGAGGGACTTGTAAGACATTGTTGCATTAGTATGCAAGTAATTCTCTCCCCCCCCCCCCTCTCTGTGTGTGTGTGTGTGTGTGTGTGTGTGTGTGTGTGTGTGTGTGTGTGTGTTCTCATCCCAGTATAATCCCCATAAAAGTGGAAATTCCTTCTCACCCCGCTCCATGTCCCTAACACATGTCTGATGTCTACAGGATGAAATGCTATTGATGGAATGCAAGAATGGTGATCAGTATAGGCCAGGACTTTAGAAACTATTTAGCCAAACTCACATGTATACAAAACATTTCTTCAAAATTGCAGACAAGAAATAGTGAGGAAGCCAATCCCAAAACCTGGTTTCAAGTTCTAGCAGGTTCTCAATGTTCCTTTGCACAAGTCCGTTTGGTAGTATGTGGGCGGAAACACTGAAATATCACCCTCCTCAACCAAGAACCAGGAACTGCCCCTGGCCCCTGTCATTTATCCACAGAAATCTGAGTTAAACACAAGACCACTGAGGACAGAGCCAGGCCAGTCTAAAAGGAAAATGTGCTTTTAGCAAAAGAAGGTCAAAGTGAGTATTTATAAGACATAGGGACTCATGAGCTGGTTTCTTGAGCTGGAAAGAAGTCTACGTGTCCAGACTGAGTAGTCAGTTTATCAAGAAGAGCTATTTTTCAAGGAAGTAAGTTACACCTGCCTTGGGGTGTCTCAGGAGGAACACCAACAGCCACTCTGTAGAGAGGCGCAGCTCTGAATTTGGAGTCTCGGGGGTTCCCTAAGCATCTGTCACCCTCCCAACCCTAAAGAAAGGAGACCCCACAGGCTTGGGCTAGAGCCTGAGCAGGTTTGGGACCAGCACTGAAGTGACCTGTGGAAGAAGGGGCCCAGAGGCAGAAAGCCAAGAGCGGGATCAAAAGGGGGTTCTCCCCCATGTACCACAGTTCAGGCTCAGCCTGCTAGAGCTTGGGGCTGTGCTTTGAGATTGGCTCCCTCACCATTTCTAGCCTGCATCTTGTGGAGAGATGTTATGCATCATAATAGAGGGGCATCTTGGAAATCAGAGTGGCTGTCCACAAAAAAAAAAAAGCGGGGGGGGGGGGGTCTCTGTAAGGAAATCTACTCTCAATGTTGCATGAAATTAGGGAGCAAGAATGCTCTGAAAGCCTACAGTGAAGTAAGAGCTGGTCTTTCTTCTGGAGACCAGAATTGTTTGTGTAGGTGATCCAGGTACAACTGACTTCAGATGATGGAGGCTGCTCCCTGGCCAGCTGAGGGACACAGACTGATCCACTGCTGTGCTTACCAGCTCTTCCCCTAAGGCAGAGAACTTATCCATGCAGAGCTACATCTTAGGATGCAGCTCAGTTGATAGAATGCTTACCCGTATGGTTTTGATCCCCAGCACCACAGAAACTGGGCATGGTTGTACACAGGTGTAATCCCAGCATTCTGGAGGTAGAGACAGGAGGATGAACTATATAGAGAATTTGAAGCCAGCCTGGGCTGCCTACAACCTTACCTCATCGGACATAAAAGCAGAAGGAGTTTCTTGACTCTTCAGCTTTCTCATCCATAAAATGCAGATGCTAACTAAAACACATCTCTATGCATGACAAGTGAGGGGCGAATGAGATGAGGTAGCAAGAGTCGGACTTTCTAAACATGAAACCATTCAAGTAATCAGGAGGGCTACCTACTATGTCCCTCCCTGTTCTTTACCAAAGAGCAGTTAGATGTGTTTGTGTGCCATGTTCCAGGTTTTGTGGAAGAAAGAAGGGTCAAGATGTCTTACTGTGTGGGGCAGGGGCATGAGCACTCAGGTCCTCGCCTCCAATTATGTCTTCTTTCCCCTTTCCATGGGAGAAGAGTCCCTTCACAGCACCTACAGCCCAACTCTCAGTGTATTCCACCCCCTCAAAGGCCATGTTTAATTTGCTGCTGCCTTTTATTGTGTGATCAATAACTTCCTAAAATCTCTGAAAATGTGCTTCAGGGCAAGGCTGTGGAGCAGCTGAGTGGGGAGGAGGACACCAGCAGAGCCTGAAAGAAGCAGCATTTATCAGATGCAGGCATTACCAGGGATATCAACATTAATAGCAATATAACTGCCCCAAAGCATCAGTTCCTGACAAACACCTTTAATGCGTGGTGACAGATGAGTGATTTCTGGGTAGAAGTGAAATACATTGTTACTAAGGCTGAGAAGCAGGAACCAGGAAGTGTGTTGAGAACCAGCCTCCCACGGCTAATTCTCCCACCAGCATTATGCCCACCAGATTGCAGATGCTCGCAGAGTACCTGGGATGGAATGTCCCTGGCACCATGATTCGAGACCCAGGAACTCTTCCCAAATGCTGGCAAACAGAAGGAAAACAAACAAACAATTATATGAACTCTCCTCATAAGCACAGCATTAATTACAATTCTACAGGTTGTACACATGCCTGTCTCCCTCACAAAAGTGATGGGAATGAGGGCTATTTGAAATTGCATCTCTTACAAATATACCGGGGGACCTACCCTTTCAAAAGATCCTTTGGCAAAAGAAATTATATAGCTGGGGATCCTTTTGCAAAATGAATACAGGTGTGTTCTCTCTTAAGAGAGCCTAATTTACAAATCCAATTGAACTGAGCACGTGCTCACTAATAACTTTTTCTGTATTCATGGCTCAGTGCCAGGGCAGGTGATAAGACAGATATTACAGCACCATCCTTGCCCTTAGCACACTCATATTCTGGGTCACCAGGATGACTCCGCAGGAAAAGGTACTGCTGGCAAGCCTAAGTACCTGAGTTCAATCCCTGGGTCCACATAACCCGTCACAAGACATGAAATTGCAAGCCCGCAATGGGGAGGATAATAGAGAGCCTGTAGGGTTTATAACTTTTCAGAAGAAAATCTGTATGTTTTTGCACAAAGCTCAACTTGGAAAGGGGCCTGGATTCCCTACAGGGGCTACGGTGTTCCCCTGAAGTGCAGTAGACACAGGTAGAAATGCTCAATGCTACATCAAGTCTCTAGAGAGACAGAACAGCTTCAGGCTGTAAGTAGAAGTGCACCGAATGGTCATGGAGGCCCCAATACCTTCCATCTTCCTGCTACTCACGCATAGTAAGCTGACTGTACCCCTCTCAGATACAAAATGACTGCAGAGGGTAGAACTGGGTGTTTTCTCATATAGCTTCAATTATAGGGGACAAGTGTGTCTTTCTTTTACGCCATTGAAAGGAATGGCTTCTGCTGCCTCTTAATAAATTACCCCCTAGTTCTGATTTGCTGCATCACGGCTCTACAGCAGCCCTAGCCACTTCTGGACAAAGAATTAGTATGATTCCCCTGCCTCAGCTTCATTTGGTTAGTTTTCTTCCTATGGCCAGTACCTGAATAAAAGTGAGAACCAAAGAATCAGAAAGTAAAAAGCATCCCCAATTAACTAGCTTCATCTCCACGAGGGCCCATGGTCTCAGAAGGAAGACAGACTTTCCAGCTCCCCAGAGTCTCTCAAGCAGCTAACCCTCTCCACAAAGTGCCACGGGAAAGCTGTCCTCCCAAGGGGGTGGGACCTGAGGTTTACCAGGCTACCAGCTGTTAACAGCCCTGCTGTCTTCACCCTCCCCAGAATCTGATGAAAGGGCCCTGCTGAGAGTCCTCTCCACACACTCTCTGCCTCATGTCGCTAACTGACCACAAAGCACAGGAAGTGCAAAGCTCTGAATGACAAATGACAGGGTTCTGAAAATGATACCCCTCCCCCAAATTTAACCCCATAGTACACTTTGAACTGAGAGATGTGAGCCTTAGAGGCCAGGTCTCTCCACCTCCTCCTATAGCTTGGATGGGAGTCCCCCAAAAGCCCACCATTGGATAGTAGAGGAACCTTTAAAAGATAGGGGTCTGTGAGAGGTCTTTGGGTCATTGAGCATAAACTCTCAAAGAGGATTGTGGGACTCCCATCATATCTCTCTCTCTCTCTCTCTCTCTCTCTCTCTCTCTCTCTCTCTCTCTCTCTCTCTCTCTCTCCTTCTTGGTTTATGATGCAAGTGCTTTGTTCCACCATGAGCCTGGAAGTGCTGCCCTCCCCGGAGGCCTGAAGAACAGGACCATCTGATCTCGAACTAGAATGCCCCTGGAGCAGGCACGGAACAAATATTTTTCCTTGTTTGAGTTAACCGCTTCATGTATTTTTCTATAGCAATGCAGAGTTAATTAATATACTTCTGCTGCTCTCCTGTCCTCCCTACCCCTGCCCACATGGAGAAACCAAAACTCTTCTTCCCTAAGGCAAACCAGCAAGGAGAGACATAGACTCTAGAAGTCACCTCTCCCTTCTCCCCCTAGACCCTAAGCTCATAGAGGTTCTGTTTTCAGGAGTACAAAACACAACACAGTGAGGCCAGGAAGAAGCTGAACAGACAGATGTGCTGGGTCTCCTCTCAGGCTATCATCATTGAACCATGCCCTTTTGTCTAATCTTATTTCTACCCAAGACATCCATTCTTGATCAAACCAAAGACTCTGGGTCTTTGGGTGAACCTGTGCCTCTGAGGACTCCCACATCAAGCAAAATGTTTTGCCTTTTGCTCTGGTTGCAATCTGGAATGTTCCCTTAGAGGCTTAGGTTTTGAGCACTTGGCTCCTAGCTTGTAGCAATATTTTAAAGGCTTTGGGAGGTGGGGTCAGCTGGTAGAAGTCTGTCACTAGGGGTGGGTCTTGGAAAGTCATCTCCACCCCTGGTCCTGCCAGTATATGAGCAAACCACCACCTCCCACTCCAGCAGCCACAGGCAGAGCTGTCCTGCATTGCCTTCCGGGATATGACAGATGGTATCCTCTGCAACAGTGAGTTTAAATAAGCTTTCCTCTGTAAATAGATTCCATTGGGTACTTGATCACAGCAACAAGAAACTATAGGACATCTTGCTTTCCCTTGTTCATGTCTTTTGTTATGGGAGGCGGTATTGATTCTAAGCCCACTAATTTCCCATGCCAAGCATAGATAGGTGGGGCTATGTGGAAAGGGAATTAGACACGAAAGAGTCAGAAGGTATAGACATAGCAGGAGGAAGGAGGGTCACGTCAGCTCACTGGCACAGGTCCCCAGGTGGAGACTGGAGCTAAGAAGGACAGTGAAATGAAGACACATTGCCTGAGCATTCAGATGAAGGATGTCAGACCTGGGGGCTTATGCAGTTCCAAGCGCTGGGCAGCAGTTGCTCTCAGTGGGAAGTGTTTCCACCAGGAGCTGCAGTGTGCTTGCTCCTAGCCAGCCCCTTCCCCCCTCAGTCTGACTCCCTTACCTACAGCTCACTTGCAATGGATGGCTACCTCACCTTCACAGCAGCCTGCTTCCTAATGCCAGCATATGCAAGATCAGAACTGGAGCATGAGTCGTCAAAGTTCTTAGGTGTCTCACGAGAACCTCGAACCACAAGTTAGTTTACTTGTGTGTTTTAAACTAGTAACAACCATAGGTTCAGGAGACAGTTAAGTCCAAAGAGTACTTGAAGGCTTGAGTTCAGTTCCCAGAACCCATTTTGGGGAAAAAAAAACACACAAAAAAACAAAAAAACATGGCTTGATGGCATATGCTTGTAATCCCAGCACCAGGAAGATGGAGACAGGCAGAACCTCAGAGCTCACTGGTCAACCAGCCTAGCCTATTTAGTGAGTTCCAGCCAGTGTGGGATCCTATCTCAATATATTCGTTTATTATATAATTATTATTATCTAAATTATATATTATTATTACTTATATTATATATTATATTCATTTATATGTTCACCCATACCCATATACAGGAGCATAAGCATTCATACACACACATCTGTACACACATACCCAATAATAATAATGAGTAGCTGTAATAATCAACTGTGCATTTCTTCTTATTCAAATGGTTATCAGAGAAACTTTTGCTAACCATATGTAATAAGTGCATCACTTAAATTTTATTACAAACCGAAAGGAATGATCTTTCCCCGACACAGACATTTGAGCACCAGGAGCATTAAAGGAATGGAATATTCACAGAAAACACACGACAAGTAAAAGTCATTTAAAAATTCAAAAATAGTAACACAAATTCAATGTTTGAAAAGCTATCATACTCAGGAAAAAAAAAAAACGTTTTAAACACACAAAGCATTCATTGTTCCCACTCAAAGTAAAAATGTTCTTGCTTTGCAAGGACAGTTGTCAAATTTGGTAAGTTTGTGTCCAAAATCAACTTGAATTGGCATTATATAAGCTCGTTCACTTCCTTCCTTCCCAGCAAACACATTTTCTCTGCCCGATCTGATTTGGGCTCCGTCTTTGAATTTGTAATTGCTTCTGCTAACTTGGAGTTTTAAATCAATTTCTGCTTTAATGTCCTAGTCTTCCCCCAACATTCCCATCTCCTCTTTGTATTTCTCTACTGAAGTATTTGCAAACAGCTGCAATGCACGGGGAAAAAAAAATATGTATTTTAGCCATAATTGAAAATAACAATATCCACATCTCCTAAAATACTCCTTACAGAAGCACACAGATCCATGTGCCAAAATTGCCTTTCAAATGACTTATTTTGATTCCGAAGTTTATTATTTCTTGGGACATGATGCACAGAATTTATAGAAATACTCCCGATGGGTAAGCTCGATGATAATCTGTAACTTGGACTCCCCAGGAGCAACAGAGAAGATAGTGAGCATGCACTTGACATGCATTAGGGTGACCAGTCCCAGCCCAGGCTGACAGCCACACTCCCTCCTGTTCCTGTCTAGTCCTGGGAACTTTGACCTTAACCTTCTGCTCTTGCGGTATTTCCTTTCTTGGATTCTATTTTGTGTTGGCAGATTCTTTCAATGCAGCAACATCTCTATGGTCGATTGTTAAAATATAATTCTCCCAGGAGAACAATAACACTTTTTTATCATTTTCCTGTTTCTCAGAGAATTTTTCCTGTGGATTATATGAACATATACATTTTCTAAGACAGTCCCAGGAAAAATCCTCCCACCTGTGAGCACCACACATGGACTGTCTCCACCAGTCAGCCCATAAATGGAGAAGCTACCTTGAGATGCTCACACATGGTCCCAGATCAGAAAGCCTTCCACTGCTCCAGGTAAGAAGGCTAGAGGACCATTCGCCTCTCCACTTCTGCCTCACTGCCTCTCTTCTTTCCCACCAATCCTCTGTCCCCATCTAATCAATTCACCCTAGGGCTCAGACACATCCAAATACCCTGCCTGTTTCTTGGTTCTATTTTACCTTCTTGCTTCCCTCTGTGATCCCAGCCCCCACACAACCACCATCTCTTATAATGTTCCAATTTTCTAAGCAAAATCCATACCAGCCATAAGCGTGGCCTAATCACCACTATGACAACTTAATTAAAGCTATTCAGACTAAGCTATGAATCATCCATAAATTTCCACTTACTATCCACACGATATGGAAAATATTACTTCATCATACTGAACCTCAATTTTTTGGTCTATAAAATGGAGATAAAAATTCCCAGCCCATAATATGTTTTGAGAACATGAAATGATACAGGGACAGCAAAGAGCAGTTAAGTGATGGGAAAGTGTTTCTTTTGCTCCTTCTCTGAAAAATGTAATATTTGAGACTTAAAAAGAAGTGCTTTTGAGAGCAAATGGATCGTGCCTGAGCCCGGAACAGCAGGCACTGTCCCCAGAAACAGAATGGCTGTACCTGTAAATCTGGACAGGAGGCACTATCAGCAAATGTCTTTCTTCTTTACTCTTGACAAAGCTCCACACATGCCCCATGAGATGGCTCGGTGGGTAAAGGCTCCTGCTGCCAAGCCTGATGACCTGAGTTCAATCCTATGGTTCCACATAGTGGAGGGAGAAACCCACTCAAACATCCTGTCTTCTGACCTCTGTACAAGCTCCATGGCATGCACGCCCTTTCAGGTTGCCCACCCCATTCATAGTCTCTCTCTCTCTCTCTCTCTCTCTCTCTCTCTCTCTCTCTCTCTCTCTCTCTCTCTCTCTCTCAATGAAAGATAATAAAAGTGATTAAGGTTTTTTAAATATTCTATTTATTTTGTGTTTATGAGTGTTTTGCCTGCATGTATATTTGTGTGCCACCAGTGTGTAACATCCACAGAAGCCAGAAGATGCACATGATCCATGAGATCTAGAGTTATAGACAGTTGTGACCTGCCATGTGGGTGCTAGGAATTGAACCTGGGTCCTCTGAAAGAGCAGCCCAAGCTCTTTATTGCTGAAACATCTTTTTTATTCTTTTCTTTCCTTTTCTTTTCCTTTTAAGTCTATACCTTGGATAAAGGTCTCCACCATAGGGTAAAAAGGAAGGTTCCAGAGGTGTCAATGTCAACATGAAAGAAATCAATGGCAGAGGAAAACAAGAAACCCTTCCTTGCCCTACCCACATACCTAGGACTGCATGTAATAAAACAGAGCATGCTCAGAAAAAAAAAAAAAAAAAAAAAAGGTCCATGCTCGGCAAATGCCAGAGAAAGCAGTCACCAGGTAAATGACCTATGAAAGAAACTAAAACTCTTGTGGCCCAGGGCCTTTGAGCCTCGGACATTTCCCAGCCCCTTTACCTACCTCCATTCTTGGATGTGCCTTTCTCCCTTGATAACCTGTCTCTTTCTATCACTATCCGTGCTTCCTTCTTTCAATGTTTTTACTCCAGAATGAACATAAAACATAAAAACTCAGTGGGTGACTGCTGGATTCTTATCCATGCCTATAACATATCCACTAATCCTTTGTTAGTTCCAGAACTTTCTACCCTGCATATTTATAAACAAGGCTTGCCCGGAGAGGTTTAAACCATCTGCACTGCATCCCTGCCTGCTCTGAAGTAAATGCTCAATAAACATTTGCCAAATTCAATGTCCCTTCTCCCGGATTAATTGGTGGCAGACACTGGGAGCTGGGCCCTCTGGGGTGGTTGTAGCACCCACAGGCTTCGTGAGTCATGTCTTGAATGGCTGGCCAGTAGCCACCCCCTTCTTTACCTCTGCCCTCTCCTGCTTCTTCAGCATGTTTATGAACATAATTACTGCGTGCTATTGATTTCCTGACAGCTGCCTGATGCAACTATTTTACAGAATCAAGCTAATTTCATACACTGGGGCTTTTATGGTCTTTGGCAGACTTGACCCAAGAAGTAATTCCCTCTCCTCTCTAGGTGCTTCTGTCCCTTCTTTGAACCTCACTTCCCTAGCTCCCCCATCGCTAAGGCCAGTGAAACCCACAGCCTCTGCCTTCTCCTTGTAGACCCATTCCGATTGTCTTCCCAGTGGTGACGTCATAGGCAAACAGGGAAGTGCTGGAGGATCAGGAAGGTGGATGAGTTCCAGATAGGAGGGGGTCCCTGTAACTCCTACAGTCTGCCCTATGATCTCCTCTTTGCCTGCACATATATAGGTTTTCAAAATGCTGCTTTCCTGTGTGCATCTACCCCCTCACAATTTACAGAGGGATCTAAAGCACACATTGTATCATTTACTCAGCAGATCAATCCTGTGATTACACTGCTGTCCACTTTAAAATTGTGGGAAACGAAACTGGAACAGGAAGACAAGCTTGTAATAGGAAGTGTTCACACCTGGCCTATGCACTCCTCACTGGAGAGCATCCCCAGAGTATTTTTCCTACTTAAGAGAAGGTACAGAGCCAAGATAAAAACATTTAGACCTCTACTGCTAAGCCATGCTTCAGATTTCTGTGTCTTTTATGATTCTCACAGACTCGGTCTCCTTCACACAGCTCAGTCTCCTTCACCACGCTCTGCTCGGACGCCCTCTCCATTCTGCTAACAAGTCAGCTCTACCCATGGAGGACCATGTCTAGTCCCTCCTCCACCGGGCAGCTCTCCCTTGTAAGTCGAGGCATCGGCAACCTCTCCTTACTCTGAACAGTAAACATACTGTCTATAGTCTGAGAAAACAGATATACACACGTCACTGTCTAAGAAAGATGAGTCCCATCCTCATTGTCTCTGAGAGTATTAGCCTTGAATTAATTGAATCCACACCATGTGCTTTTTAATGGATGTAAATTTCTCAACTTCCCAATTGCCCCCATTCTCTCTGAGGAATAATAGGACTCCGGGGAACCTGAATTTATCTCTAGTCCACAGATGGAATCCATGAAAGCCACACTAATGAACGCATCCATGTGACCTACCATTGTCCAATCCGAGTGACCGTAACAGCTCCGAGGGAAGGAAACAGGAAGAAAGGGGAGTTTAGAAATGAAGAGAGAAAGTGGCTTAATGTCAAACACTCTGAGCTGGAAGATCAAGCATTGCCTGAAGCTAATGAAGCTCTTTGGTCAGATAATTCAGCTACAAGAGGCAATTGGCTTCTCTTTGTCTCAAGCACTGTGAGTCAGGATTTCTGCCCCTGAAGGGATGCTAACACACACACACACTTGAATGGTGGTGTTTGTTCTAACGCATAACAACTCAGTAGCAGCCTGACCCTCTATTCAGACTTTGAGTTTTTATATGGGAGTATACCAAAACACAATTAGCTCCATTGATTTTTTTATATGACTTATTGGATTTTTGTTTTATCTGATAACAAAATAATACATGTCCATTAAAAACAATTTAGAAACTCTACCATGGAAGATTACTACTAACAAACAAGATATATTTACTTTTATTTGATTATGTATGGTATGTTATGAAATTGGAATGGATGTGTGTGTGTGTGTGTGTGTGTGTGTGTGTGTGTGTGTGTGTGTGTGTGTGTGTGTGCACGTGTCTTGCTTTAGTCACATGTGCCAGCAGGCTAGCACAGCAGAAAATAAAAAGGGAAATCTCATGAATATCCATGTGACTTTACGTAGGCATTGCCTTGTATGTTTTGATGGTTTTACATATAAAAATAACATAATGAGGGCTGGTGAGTTGGTTCAGCAGGTAAAGGCACTTGTCAAGCAAGCCTGGAGACCTGAGTTCAAGCCCTGGAATCTGTGTACAGGGAGAGGAAAGAACTGATTACACAGAGTTGTACTTTGACCTCCACAGGCATGGAATGCCCCTAGCATCCACACACATATCATGCAGCACACAGGAGAGAGAAATAAATAATGACAGTAATTGATTTATAGAGGATTGTGAGGATTAAGGCAGATTAAGTATATAGTGTGAGAACTGGCATATACCATGAGCTCACTTTTGAATAAATTGAACTTGAGATGTGAAGGCTAATCAAAAGATTTTTGTTGTTGTTGTAGGAACCAGTCCAGGGCATTGTAAGATATACAGGCTCATCCCTACCCTATAAGCATTGGATGCCACCTCACCCCAAACTACCTCCACCCCACCTTTATCTTCAAAACTAAAAGTATCCAGACATTAGTAAGTGGTTCCTAGGGAACAAATTAACCCATTGAAAGCCACATTTGCAGGATATTTCACTATGTAACTATACCACAGTATATTTTAACCCATTCTTTATTGTCTAATTAGAATGCATGGAACCTTCTT
This sequence comes from Peromyscus maniculatus bairdii, assembly GCF_049852395.1. NCBI lineage: Eukaryota > Metazoa > Chordata > Mammalia > Rodentia > Cricetidae > Peromyscus > Peromyscus maniculatus. The sequence goes on along the minus strand of NC_134860.1, from coordinate 69,281,510 downwards.
AGATCATAATCATATTGAATCTGTGGGCTGAATTGCTAGAAATCCTACTATTCAAGTATTTTAATTAAGTATTTATATTAGGATAATTTCTACCTCTCATGATAGGTCGCACCTTCTTAAACTAGGGGACCCTAGATGAAGCCACGAGACTGAATGAAGAGTTACAAAGTAAGTTGAAAACAGTAAAAGGTTTCTGAATGCACAACAATCAAACATTCGAAACTGAACACAGTGAATTTGAGGTGCTTCTGGCAACACTCATTTATATGATAACTTCTCTGCAACATTGGTTGTGAACGCAACATGAACTGCCAAAGAACATGGCCAGAGATGCCTCAAATTTGGAACTACTGTTCCCTATGAGCTTCTATTTTTATTGCACCTGCAAAGATTTGTGCTTTTGTGCAAACCTTGTGGTTTAATTGTGGAAAGCAATGATTTTCAATATTTTCCTAGCGTTATCCTCAGGATTTTAGTAGCAATTCATATATCTTTGGATTGTTAGGATGTTTGATTTGAAGCATTACTATTTGGGTTACTGATAATAAGTTTCATGGAAAAACAAAATGAATTTAGGCTTAGGATTAGGACAGAATTTCTAACAATTTTTGAAAAAGCTTTAAACATACTCTGGCCGTTTTGTACCATGTATTAAGGCACAGTAACATTCTCAGCACAGACATGGCAAAACCAAACATCCATCACCTCTGTAAAATGTGGAAGGTGTTCCTCATTGCTCAGTCTCAAATATTTGGCCAAAATTTAACTCTTTATTTGGAAATAAGCAAGCATATCCATCTCAATGTAATGCAATTTTGGTGTGGGCTTTAAATAAATGGTAAATCATACTTTCCCAAATAATTGTCTTAGAATAAATTTATGAAAGGCTGGGTGAGGTGGCCCTGCCTTAAATCCCAGCACTTGGGAGACAGAAACAGGTGGATCTCTGTAACTTCAAGGCAATACCTGGTCGACATAGTTCCAGGTCAGTCAGGGTTATATAGTGAGATCTTATCTCTAAATAAAGGAATGAATGAACGAATAAATAAATAAATAAATAAAATTTATCTGATTAGGATTAAACAATACCACGGGTATAGCAATATGTCACTAGGAATCATTTTATTGCTATGTTCATCTAGCAGAATAATAATAGTACATTTTCCTCAAGGGCTATGACCTACCTATCCTCAGGTTCTTGGCTTTGTTAAGTATCAGTATGGGTTCCATGTCATAGAGTGGGTATTAAAGCCAATAAAAAATGTTGTTCCTTATTCCTATAATGTTTGTGTCACTTTTGCCCCAGTGGTATAGATCTTACAGGCTGGTTGCTATCATAGCTTGAAGGGTTCATAGCTAGGTGAGATCAACTATTACTTTTCTCCTCCATGTCATACCTTCCTGCACTATGAATGCTGGTCAGTCACTATGAATTATGCTTCTGGTTGAGCACCATTTCAATTTCTCCATGTTCAATGACATGAGTATGTGGTGTCTTCAGCAATAGGGTCTTACCATCAGGTTGTGACAGGTAACCAAAGCATTGGCAGTAGCCCGCAATACTTAAGGGAGTCACTGGGACTCCTTTGTTTGGATGTTCAAAAGTATGTAACCCCTTCATGGCACTGAGGGTTTTATTTAGTAGCATACGATGTGTAGTTGAGGCATTGCATCCACACTTATTGTAACTCCATTTAAATGTCATTTATATATGTATATATTTAGGAAGATTACAGAAGTAGAGTTCCATATGGATTTTTATAAGGCCTTTGTTATTTGTCCCTCCTATTTGCACCCCCCCACCCTGCCTTCCCACCCTCTCCCCAGTTAACCCTCATCAGAGAAACTTCTTGCAGTGGGTGGTAATTAACAGAGACCCACAACTGAACAATGGGCATAGAGTAAGAGAGTTTAGAGTACACGGTCCAAAGTGGGATGTCTTTATCAAACCCCTCCCCTTAAGCCTACACAAGAAGAGGTTGAAAGATCGTAGGAACCAGAAGTGGTGGACAACTCCAAGGGAACAGCATTTCCCATCCACAACAGGACTGATAGATGTATGAACTCACAGAGACTGTGGCAGCAGGTAAAAGACTTGCCCAAGTTCAAACCAGATAAAGTCTCATCAGGAAGTGAACACAAAGTCTCACCCCTAACCAAGAAGCTGTTTGTAATTGACAGCTGATGGGAGAGGGACAGTTTTCTCTAATAGTCACACTGGACTAGGTTGGACATCAGCCATACTCCAGAGAAGACTATATGCTCATGCTCAGGAGTGGTTGACCAACCGAAAATGGACTATATGTTATTTGGGGTTTGATTTGGGGTTTTTGTTTGGTTTTGTTTTGTGTGTATGAAAGTGTGTGTGTGTGTTTGTATGTGTCTGTGATGTTGTTATTGTTTTGGTTTGGTTTTATGTTCAAGAGCGAGAAAGAGTAGGAAGTTGTATGGGAGGGATCTACCTAGGAAGAGTTGAGGGAGGGGCAATGATATGATCAAAATGCATGAAAAAAATAATTTAATTTAACTTAAAAATCAGTTTATGATTTGTTAGTAGCATTTTATTCCTATACCTAGTTCATGTAATAGTATATACCCAGCCAGCATATGTAAACATTTCTCAGAAGAAAGTGACTCACACCTGAAAAACATTTAAGAAGCCCCAAAGCATTCTTTTTTTAAAAAAGCAGTGGGTATAATGTAATAGTTCAACATAAAGACTACATTTTCCATTCATAAAATACACTGAACATTATTTTACTGTAGCTTCATTATTAGGGTTATGGTAGTTTCATAAAATGACTTGCGAAGTTTTACATTTCCATATAATAAGAAATTATTAAGTTCCCCTTATAAATTGATATTTCTTAAATTTGGCCAACTGAGCTACAAAACTAGGGGAATTAGGAGAAGGCATTTCTTTGGCATTTTTTCTAGCAAGTTATTCAAAATATAAGCTCTTTTTGTCAATTTGAAAAGAGTTTTATCTTGATACAGAATCATGTAATATAATCCAAATATTTAAAATCACACAGAATGTTATAATTGATATCATGCAGCATGTTTTATTCCTGGTACCTGTAATTATATCCATTTTCCAGCATCTAATTTTATATTTGTTTTCTTCCTTTTCCTATTAAACTTTCTAGGTCATCTTCTGGCATTTTAATTCAATTTAATTTAATTTAACACAGCTCCTCTGTGTTTTCTTTGGTTCCTTTGTTTCCTTTCATTTTGTTTTGTTTTGTTTTTCTTTTGATTATTTTCTTTTATAATTCATTTCGTCCTTTGTCTGTAGGTTAGCTGATTGAGATAATCCTGTTATGTCTATGTAGTCAAGCCCTAGGGTCATCTGGACCTTGAACTCATAATGTTCCTACCTTATGCTAAGATTCACTACCATAGCTGTCTCTCTTTTCTTATTCTGTATTCAGTTTATTTTTGCTGCTTATTCAAATATCTAGGTTAAACATTTCATTCTAACTGGAAAAAAAAACACATTTAGTCTATGAAAAACACATTTTGTCCACTATGATCTGTTTGTAAGCTTTATTTCATGTTTTTATTAAACAAAGTTCATGTCATTCATGTTTCCTTCACCCTACTTAATACCTTGATACATCACCTGTCATTTCCTGAGGAATACGTTGTCACTCATCTTTTTAGGAATTAAAAACTAAATATCTTTAAATGTTCTGTGCTTTTGCTATGGACATTTGATATTCGTTTTACACCATCTACTATTTGGGTGTACATAGTGTTTATGAGTATATTTTTATTTGGATCATCTGTTTCACAAATATTGCATGTTTCTTTTGTGCTTCCAATTCTATTGTAGTTACATTAATATTACCGCTATTGAATTTTGTATACCCTTTCTTGGTACTTTTTACCCAGGCTGTTTTTCTTAATCTTTCCTTGTCAATCACTGCACATTACATTTAAATCTTATAACAGCGTGTAGTTGACACTTTTTATCTGCCCTAATTTGAAGATCTACATTAGGAAGGTTGACCCTCTTGGTTATTGCTATGAATTAAATTTCTGTACTTGTTATCATGAATCCATGTTATTATTTCTGCTCATGGGACTTCCTTACTACTTCTGATTTGTAAGACACCATGTAACCTTGGGTGGCCTAGAACTCACTACGTAGGTCAATCTATCCTCAAGCTCATGGAGATCTGCCTGCCTCTGCTTCCTGGGTGCTGAGATTAAAGGGATGCACCACCACACCTAGCCTTCTTCTGATATTTTCATTAATTTATTTTGCTTTACAGTTTTTTTTCCTTTTTCATTTCTATGTACTAAAGATGTCATAAATTATTTTCTTTGATTTTCCCCCTATAATAGCTTAGATAGTAGAGAATATATTTTTAAAATTTTGGTGGCTTTCTTAGGTCTCAGAAAATAACTTTTAAATTTTATTTTCTTATGAGCAACTTGAAAAGACAAAACACCATTATCCTTTCTCCCTGTGAGATGAAGAAGTTAGGATGTTTGAAATTCTTTCTATCCATCCCCTCTCTTGTATCTCTTAGAATAAAACATTATCAGAGCCATATTCTCTTGTTTTGTTGTGTTTTCATTTTTGAGGACAACTTTTACTTCCATGCCACATTAAGCCATAGTAACAAGAGTCATTTAGACTTTACTCTATGCTCAGTTAATCTTAGTTCTGGGTACCAAGGTCATTCTTAGACAACTTTCTCATGCTTACATTCTTTATTTTGACACACATCTTTATCAGCTGGAGTATATTCTGAAGTACTTTTCTCGGGAAAAAAAAATAAGTCTGTTCCATCTTCTAAACTCTTATATTTCTGAAAATAAGTTTCTGGGTTTAGCTTTCAGTCCCTATTTGACTACATTATTAAAATAAATTAATTTGAATCAAGGTTGCTTATCTTAAAAACACTGAAGTCCTTTATGCAAAGCATGTTTTAAGATTCTAACAGCCCTGGAGCCACAGAGGCTCAATATTTGTCATAGACCCTTGCAGACTAGCCTCAGGAAGATGGATGGGGAATCCAGGTTCTGTTGTCACTGAGGGGTGTTTGAAATGTACCCAGCTTCTGGCTGGCAGTGAGCTGAGATGGGGAGAAGGAGAAAGGGAACAAGAGATGGGATGGGGTAAGGGAGAAAGGATAAAGAAAACAGAAAAAGAAAAGAGGGAAGCAGATGAGACTTGAAGATGGAAAGTAGCACAGCTGCTCTCAGGGGACAGGCTGGTAGTGGCTTGTCACTTCGGTCTATGTCCATCTGACAGAATCACTACATGGCCACCTAATTAGCTATGTTTCCAATTGTTATGACCAAATGTCTGAACAAAACAATTCAAGAGAGGAAGAAATTATTTTGGCTTGCTGTTTCATGATATTCCAATCCATCACACAAAACAAGTGTGGTGGAGAAATCATTGTAGTGGTAGAGTCTTAGTCCTATGTCTGAGGGGGTATGAGGTAGCTGTCACATCAAAGTGGCCAGCCAGGAAGCACTGAGGATAAGAGGAAGGAGCCCGAATATTTCCTCACCCACAGTGACTACTTCCTCCTGGTGGGCCCACCTCCTACACATTCAACAGACACCCCCCACAAACAATTGCACAACCAGCTGTGGACCAAGTGTTCTAACACTGGAGTCTGTGGGAAATTCTTCACATTTAACCACAGTAATTAACATAATCACTAAGAAAACCAAGTGGCTTGATGAAAAGGAGCATTGTCTATGCCACAAGATGCCCTATTGCCTATGATATTTGCAAAGAATTTAGAAGGCATTTATAATTAATTTAATTTTTGTGATGAAGTTTTGACCTTCTTGTTTCCTTTTATCCTTTCCCAATGTTTATCATGCTTAATCTTCAAAGTCAAAAATCCAAAATATTGAATTTCAGTTTTAATATGTTTTTGTCAAAATGGCTGAGTTCCATAGACAGATGAATCTCTCCTGCCTGCCTGTCCCCAGGGCTTAATATTAATTACAAACTGTTTGGTCTATGGCTCAGGTTTATTGCTAGCTAGCTCTAACATCTTAAATTAAGCCATTTCTATTAATCCATGTTTTGCCACTTGGCCATGGTCTGCTGACATCTTACTTCTCAGGCAGTGACTTACAACATCTCCCCAACCACACCTTTCTTCCTCTGTATCTCTCTTGGATTTCCTGCCTAGCTGTTTCCTGTCTTGCCATAGGTCAAAGCAGCTTCATTATTAACCAATGGTAGCAAAATATATTCACAGCATACAGAAAGACCATCCCACAGCACTTTCCCTTTTCTGTCTAATCAAAGAAGAAGGTTTCAACTTTAACATAGTAAAAATATGACAAAATATATATGACAAAACAGTTATCAAGCAAGAATTACAGTTAGGCCGGGCAGTGGTGGCGCACGCCTTTAATCCCAGCACTCGGGAGGCAGAAGCAGGCAGATCTCTGTGAGTTCAAGGCCGGCCTGGTCTACAGAGTGAGTTCCAGGAAAGGCGCAAAGCTACACAGAGAAACCCTGTCTCGAAAAAACCAAAAAAAAAAAAAAAAAAAAAAAAAAAGAATTACAGTTACAATATCTAGTCTATTTGAATTTGGCAAAATTAAAGAAAATATTATATCATCTATCTTATTTTTGTGAGTCTATTTTTATATCTATTTTATCTTTTTATCATGACTAAGGAAAACTGTTATTATAACTATCTAGTCTTCAACTCCATCAAAGACCCCAAAAGGTTATAATATAATCTGAGTAAGCAGGAAGTGCATTGCAAGCAACTTCTATAATTCAAGATATGACAGAGACATCTGGCTGTCTGGACAGTTATCCAAAGCTCTTTTGTAACATTAGGGCATCCATCTTTAGCCTATAGACAGAGTATCTGGCAGACTTTTCAGTGAAGCAGGAAATTTGAAGGACTGTTCCACCTATTTTGGCAAAATTCATCAGTTGCTTTTCTCTGTACTCTGCAGAATGTCTGGCAGTTTCTTCTGTGAAGCAGGAACCTGAGGGACCATCCTGACCTGTGTTGGCAAAGTTCAGTGGTCATTTTCTTATGGGTCCCACATGTCCAGTGTATACAACATATTGTCAAGCAGTGTAGGCAAGAACAGTTTCTTGCCCAAATGGCTAGCATTTTCTATACTGTAAGCAAACTTCATAATGAGTTTCTTCAATGCCCATTATCCTCTTTGAAGTAATTGGTGCTGCCAGGAGCAGATGTGTCTCACTGTCCAGAAAGGTCTAAATTCTTAAAACATTTTAAATGTCATATTCTATAGTCTTTGAAATGTTTGAAGATTATCTATCTAATTGAAATATATCTTTGTATACCTAAAAAACTTAACTAACATGACTATAAGTTTGATTATCATAGATGACTATTAACATGCATTTCTTAATGATATATTACAATTTTAAATGAGTTGTATAAACATAATACCTTAAACAAGAGTAGAAATATACATACAGTATAACAAAATTGACCTTATATTTGTATCAATAAACCAAAATCCATACCAATGAAAAATATTTTGAGATTAACAACTGTTTTTTATATTAAAGTAGATTTAATAATCTACCTTTTTTTTCATCATTTCAATATCAGAGTTCTAACATCTGGAAAGTAAAAGCAGTTTGCTAGAAAATAAAGAAAAAATAAATACAGCCGGGCTTCCTCTACACACAGTGTTTTGCCAGGTACTTTCTTCGGTTGTGACTTTGATCTTTATTCTATGTGCATTGTCCTCACAGTTTATTCCTCAGTAATATGGATGACTTCTAGATTGCCTCTCCTTTCTCTCTCCTCCATAGTTAGTAGCTAAATATCACTTTCATCTCTTTGTTATCTTCTCTCCAGATACAAGGACAACCATTTTTCTCCTTGATTATTTGGGTCATAGCCATCTTGCCTCCCATGTACATACTATGTATTTGCCTGCGCCCAGTCTTCCTTCACTTGTTTGCATTTTTCCGTCTTCTTTTCCTTCTCTTTTCATCTCCATTTGTTCCTTCTCCCCCAGTTTTTTTCTCTCCCTCCTGATTTTCTTGGCTTAGACAATTCATAATATTTTCTCCAATTTACCATTTATTTCTAAACGTAAGTCACCCAGCTCAGGGAGGCTGTGAGGCAGGATATGTGCATTGCTCCCTTGACCTTATACACTCTTAGGTAGAGTACAGTTGCAGAGTCTCTATGCAAGCCTCCAAGAAGTGAGACCCACGTTGCTATCCTGGCAGAAGCAAGCAGAGAAGCCTCAGCCCAGGCTAAAGAGACATCAGTGACCTTCCTACAGGACTCATGGCATGACTGGCACAGATGTCTGGGACAGAAATACAAACTCTGTGGTTATCAACAAGTTTGTAACAGCCAACAACACTTGAGCCTCTTCCTAAACACAGACGACTTGTGAGGCAAGTGTATGTTATCCACTGCAACTTCTGGGAATGCCAGAGCAAGGAGCTAGAGGGGTCCCAGGGTCCAGGCACATAACCAGGGCAATAGCATCCTCCTAAAACTTCAGCACAGAGGCATGGAAAAAAATCTCCTAGGTGACAGTGTACATATCCTCAAGGCAAAGCCAGACTTAGCTGGATCTCATGGGGATTTCTCTGGCATCATAAGGTTACCATGCAATTTACTGAACATGAGTAGGTCTATTAAACAGACCTACTGTATGAATTTATGCTACCAAACTATGAGTTCAAATATCATAATAAAGGTTTTTCACTCTCCATATTAACTATCCAAATAAAGCCTAAGTCATCTTTTTTTTTCTTTCTTTCTGATTTCTGCATACCGACCATGTACTTTCCTGATCACTAGTCAGACAGTGTTGGATGAATGAATTCATATGAATGGGTCCATGAACGCAGTGAGTGACTGAGTATTAGGAAACAAGCCAACAGCTAAAACAATGCCAGGCTGTCTTAGTGTGACCATCAAAAGTGCTTGTTTTCCTGTGCCTTTTCCCTCTTTCCTCCCATTGTAATGCAGAAACGATAGCCCTTTCCAGAGTCCCACCCAACAGGAGCATGCTGCCGGAGCTGCACAGGTCGGTGCCTACTGCTTAGCCACTCCTCTGGTAGTTCAAGCTTCACCTTCAGCCAACTCTCAATCCCCACCGGATGTGGTGCAGCTCCTGTCATTGACACAGCTCTGCCCTGTCTTGCTCTCTGGGTACGAGGCCCTTTATCGTTTCTCACTGCATTCATAGCTAACACGTCTCCCCCTTTGTGAGTTATCCATCTCCTCCTTTTAGTGAGAAAAGATGGGAGCAGTGGACTTGCTGCAGATGTAAACACCCCCAGGTGCAGAGACATGAAGAACGGAGCAAAGATTGAGGTCAGGATCAGAGACTCCCAGTGAGGAATCCTGTGTTCTGCAAAAATGGCAGACTGTCAGCCCCTGCGTGTGTGGATGTGACAGCTAAATACATGATCAAGGTGCCAAAAATGACATGGTGACAGCTTCCTCTGACATAAATACCAGTCAAAATGTAATGAGGATGTAGCCTAACCAGCAGCAAAGTCCTGGACAGGACGCCCTACACTCTACAAACCAAAGATCAGAAGAGCAGTCCTGGTTCTGATCAAGGTCACCTCTGCACCGGATCAGGTAATGAATCCAGAGGGCTCGGGATGATGGAGGTTTCTGAGCTGATAGAGGAAGCTCTGACAAGGAAGCGGACAAACTGACAAGTAGCCCCGGGTCCTACACTAACTAGCTATACAATCTCAGACTGCCAGTAACCTCGCTCACTCTTGATAGATTGCCCAGTGAAATGGAATAATGATAATGGTTTGTTTTTCTTTACCAACTCTTTCCACCAGCCTCACCTAGCCCGCTGCTTCAGCACCCACCTCGCTTACTGCGGAGAATTTAACAAGCCATAAATGGAGTCCTTCCCAGGGCTGCCAGCCGACTGTATCTTCAGTTGACATGGATCCCTACTTTTGTAATGCTTCCTACAACAGCTATGATGCAAGGCTCTGGTCTAATTGTTATGCATATAAAACAATGTAATCCAGGCTGAGGTGATAGCTCTGTTGGGAAAGTGCATGCCTTGCAAATGTAAGACCATCAGTCTAATCTCCATGGCCCAGGTGAAATAGCCAGAGACAGCAGCATGTGCTAGAAATCTCAGCACTGGAGAGGCCAGACAGGAGAGTCCCTGGGGCTCACCAGCCATCAAGCTTAACCAAATTATCAAGTCCCAGGCCAGTGAGAGGCCCTGTCTTGAAAAAAAAATCCACTATGCTGAGGAAACAATACCCAAAGTAAACCTGTGGCCTCCATATGTATACATACATGCATATACACCTACACATACATGTGTATACACACACAAAAGAAAAATTAGTAATAATATAACCCATATTGTCCAGCAACATGATGTCACAGTACAGTGCATTGTTCGTGTGTTTGTAGAGACGATGTTAGAAACAAACCCACTGAGCGACTAGTTGTATAAAGGTGGCGTACATCCAATTACATGTGGTATGTGATAGTTGACAATAGGTGACTGCCATTGGTTTGCCTGCTTGGTATAGCTTCATCATTATTTTATAGCATGTTTTTTGTACTCCCTTTGAAAACTTATTGTAAAACAAGGTGTTACGTTATGCCAGCAACCACTTCACACATCTGCTTATGTCCCTTGGCAACATGAAGTGGCTATGTGAGAGGGTTGATACTGTGTGTGTGAACATGCTGTAAGGCTCACTCAGTATCAACCTAATTGCGCACCTCTCAGAACCTTTCGCCACTCTGAAATGACTTACAGTGGTATCAGGATTATTCCTACCACCCTCTTTTAGATGACAAATGGATCCAGCACTAGTGTACACTAGAACACATTGCACCACACTGATCCAGAGCCCCAGAGACTCAGCTGACTTCAGGTTTTCTGATAACTCAGTTCTCACCTCATGTCCACATACTAGTTTCTGCATTTCTAACTCTGCCAAAAAACCACTGTCCTACCTTCCAGTCTATGGCCAGTTATTAAACCCCATCTTTATTCCCTACACTAGAGACTCTGACATGACTAGAAACTCCATTTCTTTAACATTATGACCCTCTTTCTGCCCTTCCTGGTTTTGAATCAAGATCACATCACCCCCAAGGTCTGCATGCCTTAACTAAGTACAGCTGGTACCTGTGGTCATCTACTGCCATATGAACAGCTCCCAGCCTGGAGGATGCTATGCCTAGGGCTGAGCTAGCACCATCCATCTTTGCCTGGTTCTGTGTCACGCAGGTCAACCACTTCCACTCGGTCAAACTACTCAGCTCACTTCTCCCTTACCTGCGTCTTCACCTGTGAACAGCTCAGTCCTGACAACTTACCTGGACACCACCTATGGCTGACGCCACAAATTTCTAGCTCAACCGCTGGGGTGTCCCAAGCACTGGAGTCTAGCACCCCTGCCTGCCTGCGAATCCTTCTCTTCTATTTCATCTGTTCATTTGTGTGGAGATAAAATTCATGTGTGAGGTCCAAAGGCCTTATGAAGGCAACTCAGTGGGTTTATGTCTAATACATGTAGCCATGTCTCAATATGCCAATCAGAATATAAGACATTTGTGTTACCCCAGCAACTGCCCTCAGGCCCCTCTCCAGTCGTTTCCACATTCCATAAGCAAGCACAGTTCTGAGCATCCTCACTGCAGATCTGAACTGATTTTGAACTTCTTAGACTCCTAGGAAAATCATCTTGGGTATCAGCTTCCTTCCCTCAACATGTTGATTCTGGCCTTTGCCACAGCTTTTCTTTGGCTTTAGTACTGTCTTGTCTTCTACTACGTAAGGGAAGAATAGACATCACTCCCATTCCCTCCGGAATCTTAAAACAGCTGGAAGGCTCCCCATTCAATCTTCATTCATTCATTCATTCATCTAACAGGAGCTCACTCTCTGCCCCAGATGTGTTTCCCAGAAGATGTTGCTGATGACACCTGCTGTTGTCCGAGTGTTTAATCAAGACTAGAGTGGCAGTGGATCCAAGAGCGAGGTCTGGAGTCACAGGTTTACATTTAAGTCCCTGTTGTGTCCCTCACCAGCTGTCTAATCACTGAAAAAAAAAAAATTCAACCTGCCTGTGCTTTTGTTCCCTTCCCTGCTAAAGGATTCAATGAGGGTTGAAGAAGCTGATGTTTGTAAAGTGTTTGGGTCGGAGTTTAGTACACAGTAACTGCTGTACACATGTATACCTGCAGTCTGTTAGAACCAACTACGGACCGTGCCCTGAAGCTGCATAAACACTCACTGAGTCAGAGCTCTTGTTTTGTTGTTATTGTGTTGGTCTTCAGAGACAGGGGACAGCCTGAGTACACTGGCAGTTACACCGAGTGTTGAGTGTCATGGGAAGGAAAGCCAACCCTTGAGCCATTGCAGTACATCGAGAAAACTGTCTCTGACCTCAGGTGGCCAACTCAGCACTGAAAATCCCTGGAATGTGCCCCTAGTCCCACGCTAACAGAGACAGTGGGCTACTTGCTCTTCTTATCTGCTAAGTGAGCATAATACCCTATATGCTGTCTTTCTCCTGGACTTTCTGAAAAGGCCAGATGAAATGATGTGTGTGAAAGTGCTACACAGGCAATAGAGACCTTTTTAGTTTTCCAGGGTCTCCTACTCTGTTTTCTGCTGATGTAACACTGAGGCTAGAGATGCTTAAAAGAAAATAGGTTAATTTGGCTCAGAGCTCTATCTGCAGTTGGGTAGCTCTATCCAGTTGGCTTTGTGCATCAGTCATGGTGGAGAAGTAGAAAGTACAAATGGAGCATGCAGGAGGAGCACTTATGCAGAAGAGATGGGAAGCTGGAAAAGTCTCACACTTGTCCCAAGAAAACTAACTGCCTCCTCAGCAAATCAAATCCCCTGGAGAGAGCTAACCTAGTTTCTGCATAAGGCATTAACCCATTCCTAAGGATGGTGCTCCACAACCTAATCATCTCCCACTAGGCTCCTCCATCTTTGAGGATTATAATTATTATTTATATTTAGACCACCATTTGACTATTAGGGCTCACTTCTTATCATTGTGAACATTTATGTAGAGCTTTTAAAAATATGCATTTTAAACATTTATTACTTTTAATTATGTCTATCACATGATGCCTTGGTCTCTAATGGTCCCAGCAAAACCCAGGCCTGAAGGGATTCCCTACACTTAGCCTGTAAACTTCCCACATGGTCCTCAACTGAAGCCAGCAGCAGAGCCCGGAACCACTGCCAGAATCTCGAGGCCTCAGTAGCAATCAGTGCATAGAGGCCTGAGGTGATAGAAGAACACTGATGCAATTATATATTGATTTCAGGGTTTGTGGCTGTCCTGATTGCTTCTTATTGATACAAATATACCAGGCTGCCTATTTGGATAAAGCTGAGTAAGAATTAGGACAGACAGATGAAGAAGTGGAAAGAAGGAGCTTAGAAAGGAGGAGATGGCATTGCAGAAGAAACAGGTCACAGAGCTGGAATCAGCAACATCATGAGGCATCCTCAGCCTGGGGCTCTGCCCACTATGGTAACTCACATAGCTCTGGGGCCTGGTGTGTTCTGTGGCCAAGTTGATACACCTGGAACTTGGGACTTTCAGTTACAGAACTGCCACCATCAGATGGCCTTTCAGTGTGTCTGTAGGGCATTTTCTTGGTTGGTGATAGGCATAGGAAGATCCAGCCACTGTGAGCTGAAAGATACCTAAGCAGGTGGACCTGAACTACCTCAAAAAGGTAGATGGATGTGAGTCTGCTCTGCATGTCTCATAGTCCTTGCATTGAGCTCCTACCCTGGACTCCCTCGATGATGAATTGTAACCAGTAAGCCAAATAAGCTCTTTCATTTCCTGAGTTGCTTTTGGCCAGTATATCCCAGTATCATAGAAGTAAGTAGAATATGGTACTAAAAACATAACAACACAGATATCATCCCTCCAGAGTCACCTCATCCCTTAGAACTCCCAGTTGCAGAAGCCAGTCAATAGAGCATTTACCACACAAGGATCTGATCTCCCAAAACTCAGGTTAAAAAAAAAAAAAAGCCAGGCACAGTGAAAAGTACTTGTAATCCCAGCCCAAGGAAGCAGAGACAGGTAGATCTCTGGGCTCGCTGGCCAGCCAGCTTAATTGGTGAGCTCCAGGCCAAAGAGAGACCCTGCCTCAAAAACAAAATGGGCAGCCCACGAGGAAGGACAGTTGAGGATATCCTCCAGGTTTCACAAGCATGTACACTTTCATGCAGTCACACCTGCACACACATGAAAAATGCATTCACACCCAGAGACCATACTCATGAGGAACTTCTGGAAGCATCTCCTGCCTAAAAAAGCTGCACCTTTCAGGGGCTGGAGAGGAGTGCAGGAGCCATAACAGGATGCCTCTCTCCTGCAGCCATGGTGTGCTGTAAGAGAAGCTGAGGCAGCAAGTCACCTGTAGAGGCCAAAGGACAAATGAGAGCCACCAGACAAAGGGGGCAGAGGTCATGAAGTAAAGCTTTATTGGCCCACAGAAAGTTAGAGCAGAAACACAGGAGGTCTGGACATGGACAGAAGTTGGTGTACTACCAAAGAAAAAGTGCATCTCCTAAGTGGGCCACATGACAGCTTTTCCCAGAGAAAAGAAGACCAGTTATTCTGATCGCAAGATAAATTACTGAGAACCTCAATCATACATGTATGCTAACGGGATAAACCTGTTGACCAGAGCAGAGGCATCACCCATCCCAGAGCCGCTGGGAATCTCCAGTCTGTCCTCCTGAGGGAATGGGAGGGAAAGAGCCAAACAGCAGTTTGCATTTAGGAAAATCATTTGAACATCGTGGCTCAATGAAAGTAGCTTTGGGGGTCCGAGCCCCTGAACTCTGTGTTGGGAGCCACTGACCTAAATGTCTAGACATGCCATCACATGCCGGGACTAAGGACACAAACATGGAATGAACATGGCACCTTGATCCTCACCTTCTACAGGGTGTTACGTACAGCCCACCTCATCTAGTCTGAACTAGCTCCTAGTTTTCCACAACCCACAGTTAGGGAACAAAAAGTACCTTGCCCTACCAGAAAGCCAAAGTGTGTGCACTCATGCACACACTCAAATTGGTTTATAACCCTGAAATCAACACTTGGAGCACTTCTTGAACTTGTGCAGAGTGGCGAAAGGTTTGGGTTGCTGACATGCACACCCCAAGATGGGTGTACTCCAACAAGGTAGCAAATGCTCTGCCTTCTCCCGCAGCTCCCCTATGCAAGCCAGCAGCTCCTTGTCAGGATCTGTGACCCCTCTTGGTGGTACCTCTACTACTCAAACCAGATGCTCCCCAAGTGTTGTCCGCTGCTCCCAAGAGCAAGAAGGCTGCCATGTGACCTGTAAAGAAGATCCAGGCATTAGACAAGTTTGGTTCAAGCAAGATATAAGGTGGCTGCTGGCCGTGACTTCACTGTTCATAAATAAACTACGCATATTAAGCAAGGCTCTTAAAACAGAAACACACACAGAGGAAGGTTACATGTTGACTGGATAATGAAATGCTGCGAGCAGAAGCTAGTGAGAGCCTAACCACATCTTTCCCCCGGGGACCATGACTCAGTATCCACTTATTCCGTGTTCATTGACTTTACTGAGCACGACTGCTGTAAATAGGACAGACAAATAGCAAAGCTGGGCTTCCCTGTCTGGTGCTGAGTCTGTAACTAAAGGAAGGGCCTTGGTCTTTGTAGGCTACCATCCTGAGCAAGAACGTCTACAGCCAGGAGTTTCCAGCCTGGAGCTGGAGATTTGTTATCCTCTGGAGAAATCTGAGGCTCCTCTGCAACAATGATTCTTTCCCTCACAAGGAACAGACCATCAACAGAAACTGTGGGGGGTTAGGGCACCTTTCTCCTCCCAAAATTCACCATATTTGTATTGGGTAAGCCAGCCAGCCCTTTGAAAATCTCTGCAAAAAGAGTGCTTTCCTCTTCGTCCCATGCTTGTGTTTCTGAGTCTTCTTTGGGTTCTGAGGAGCTTGGGAGGGGAGGATGACATAGTGGAGGGGTCACATCGGCAGCACAAGTGACATTGCTGACAGCAGTGATGGAGCTCCAGTGTCTCTGACACTGTGCACAGGAGGCCCGAGGCTAGTGTGTGCTGCTGACAGCAGAACATCCTAAGCCATGGCTCGTACACAGGAGGGCTTTCTGTACAGGATGGCCTCGTCGGAGTCTTCAATTACAATGAACAGATACCAAGCCAGTCACCGGGTATGGTGGCCCGTGTCTATAAATTCCAGTATTTGAGAAGCTGAAGCAGGAGGATTGCCACAAGTAGGAGGCCAGCCTGGGCTACATAGTGAGTTTCAGGCCACCTGGAACTTCAGAGTAGGACTCAGTCTCAATAAAAACAAGGGAGGGAGGGTCGGAGGGAGGATGGGAAGGAATGTGGGTGGGAGAGAGAGAAGAGAAAGAAGGAGAGAAGGGGAGAGAGAGAGACAGAAGAGAGAGGAACAGGAAAGGGAGGGAGGGAAGAAGGGAGGGAGGGAGGGAGGGAGGGAGGGAGGGAGGGAGGGAGGGAGGGAGGGAGGGAGGGAGGCAGACTCACCCAGATAATTTAAAATCAAGTATCAGGTAGCTCTACTTGTTCGCTCACAGAATTGGCACAGGCGTTATTCAAAACTGAAGCAACAAAGGTAAGGGACCCAGACCCCACTTCCAGCTAATCCACTCAAATGAGGGCTGCATCTCGCATTGCTGTTGGCTGGAATATTGCACACCTCCTGTCTGTCTCCTGTCTCACTGGGAAAATAAAAATGCTTCTGCTGCAGCCAGTGCAACTCACAAGAGTCAATTCCAAACACTGTTTCTCTGCAACCCTTACTCCAAATTCCAAGTTCCAAATGGGAACGCACAATTTCTCAGAATTCAGTCACCACAGCCCAGATGAGAGGGTGCCAGGAGCTTCCAGATCTGGAATTGTCAGTGTCTATGTGGATACTGGGTCTTGCCTCACACCACTCACCTATTGACTGGGGATTACAAGGTTGGCATTATGAATGGGTAAAGATGTATACATTGAAAACCAAGGCACCTACTTCATGTGGATAGTGCCTGGGTATAGAGGTCAGCCTGGACTCTGGGGTGACCAGAGGTATCTTTCTTAACATCCAGATCAAGGATGGCAACAATTGCTGTGTCAGGGAGCACCAAGGAAAGAAAATGTAAAGAGGTTAGCTCAGTTTGCACAAGATGAGATTTGAGAAGCCTGTGGCTGTTGCATGGCAGTGTTACATATTCCACAGCTTTGTGTGATTATCAGGACTCTCTCCAGACTGCCTAATCATTACTGAAAGAAAGAAGAAAGAAAGAAAGAAAGAAAGAAAGAAAGAAAGAAAGAAAGAAAGGAGGGAGGGAGGGAGGGAGGGAGGGAGGGAGGGAGGGAGGGAGGGAGGAAGGAAGGAAGGAAGGAAGGAAGGAAGGAAGGAAGGAAGGAAGGAAGGAAGGAAGGAAGGGAAAAAGGGGGAGAAGGAGGGAGGAGAGAGAGGGGGAGAGAGAGAGAGGGAGGGAGAGAGAAAGGGAGGGAGAGAGGGGGAGGGAGGGAGGGAGGGAGGGAGAGAGGGGGAGGGAGGGAGAGAGAGAGGGAGGGAGGGAGAGAGAGAGAGAGGGAGAGGAAGGGAGGGAGGGAAAGAGAGAGAGAGAGGATGGCATGGCAAAAGGCTTTTTTTGCTCCAACAAAGTATTGCCCTTGCATTCCCTGTATGGTCACCACTGGAGTGTTGTGGAGAGACAAGATGACAATATGTTGCTTAGAGATGGAAAGTTCCAGAATGTCTACCGTCACAGAGGAGACAGAGAGAAACCTGGGTGGTAAGGCAGGAGGCTCTGTCAAACCCTGACCCTGTCTTTTAGGAGAGGCTGCTTTCTGTTTAAAAGTTGTTCCAGAGCAGAACTTGTTTCATTATCTGAAGTTGTGGGGGTTACTTTGTTTTTCTTTTAATTCAGTAAGTGTAGCCTGCATCCTCATAGTAAGCAGAGTGTGTCTTTAATGAATCCAGTAAATAAGTTCAAAGGGAGGAGGAGGAACAGGAAATAAGTGTTTCGATCTAATGGG
Organism: Peromyscus maniculatus bairdii; assembly: GCF_049852395.1. NCBI lineage: Eukaryota > Metazoa > Chordata > Mammalia > Rodentia > Cricetidae > Peromyscus > Peromyscus maniculatus. The sequence goes on along the minus strand of NC_134860.1, from coordinate 69,263,433 downwards.
AAAGTCCAAAACCTTCCATACCCATATTGCTTTCAGCCCTCAGTGCCTGGCACTTGCCAGAAGTCAGTTCACTGCCTTACTTCTCTATGATTGCCAATAGGATCTGGGAGACTCCCACTCTCTCTATTCAGGCATGGTTGACTGATTACCCACTGCTTATAGCAGCCACCAAGAATCACATAAGGTCAGGTTCGGGAAAGGACTTAGCACACAGTAGGCATTCAGTAAGTGCTTTTCTTTTCCTTGGCTGTGCTTCCATGTCTGTCAAACCTGGAGTCGCAGCCACATGAGGAGTCAGGCATTTCCTCTACATTTGGATACATGGGCTAAATACTGAACAAATCAGCTTTTTAAATATAATACATATACATTATTACTCCCATTTATTTTGCAAAAGATTTGCTGACAAGACACCCGGTAGCATCTGAAATTTCATCTCAACAAAGAAGACGAAGACAGGGAGCAGGGGAGCTGGGAGCTGTTTCCTCCTCCCCACTCCCCACTGACTCCTTTCTACCCTTGCAAATGCACCCACATCCCAGCACATGTGCATCCCAATGATAAGAGACTTTCAAAGCCCTGGCCCCAGCTGCAAGAAGCGGGTGGGTGCGAACCTGTGCCTGCCTGCTTGTGTGGCGCACACTCACACACATGCACCTGGAGCGCATTTGGAGCTCCTGGGACAATGAAGCAGAGACAAAGAGCTCACAAAAGGGGAGGGAGAGGCAGGGGAGCAAAGAAAGCAAGCTGCTTGGCTGCCTCCCTTTCAGTTCTGCCTGCAAAAAATGTGAGCCAGCTAACCAGTTAACAGTGTGATAAAGGACAGCAGGGAAGGAGGGAAGCTGCCAGCCTGAGGGCCCTGATGTGGAATGAAGATAAACATTAATCACCATAATGCCTTATGGGAGCCGAGGTTGTTCCTTAAGCATTTTGGTGGGGGATTTATGAAGTAGGTAAATGTGGATGGTAAAGCTAATTTTTGCTCCTAGTATCTTCTGGGACCTTCATGCCGACCCTTGGTTAGTCAGGGGATCTCACCCTGATCCCAGGGTACACAATTTAGTCACTCCTGCACGTGCACATACTTGGAGTGTGCACTTGAGAACACACACACACACACACACACACACACACACACACACACACACACACACACAGGGCAGCTCTTCTCTTGTGATGGGGGATTGGGGGTGGAGGAGTGGAGTTGGGTATTAGAAAATAGAAGATAAACAAACATGTATTTATGGAAACCTAGTTTGTGGCAGGCACTTCAAAACAATTTTTTTTTCTGGTTTTTAGCCCATTTTTACAAATGAAGGAAACTAAAATGTATAGAAGTTATTTGGGCTTTGTTTTTATTTTCAGACCTATACTGCTGGTAAACAGTGAATAAGAACTCAAGCCTAGATTTTTTTTCTCTCTTCTAAGATGCTTAGTATGAAAAATATGGCCAATTTTGACAGATATACACACTCCTGAGATGCTCACCAAAATCAAGATAATAAACATGGCCAATGTCCCCAAGTTTCCCCATAAGCCTTTGTAATCTCTCTCCTCCATCCTTCCTGTCTCCTCCCTACCAGGTTACAACCAGACTACTTTGCTGTTACCAAAGAACACTTTGCATTTTTTGGAATTTTCTGCACCTTTGGATTCATAGAATGTATATTTTTGTGTCAGGTCTCTGGTATTCAGCATGATTATGTTGAAATGAGTCTATGTTGTAACATGTACCAGTATCCCCTATTTCTAAGTAAACTCCATCCTCAGATATAACACATTTGGGTTATAACAGAAATGTGTTAGTAAATATTTAGGTTGTTTCCACTTTGAGGTATTACACACACACACACACACACACACACACACACACACACACACACAAATGTTATGTGCAAACTCTCAAAACTATCACCACCATCATCATCATTCACCTTTATCATCATCACCATTCATCATCATCATCATCATTATCATCATCATCACTATGGCTCCCACGATATGTGGGGGGGGGTATGTTTTAGTATACATGTGGAGGCTGGAAGAGAATTTAGTAAGTCAGTTCTCTCTTTCCACTTTTACATGGGTTCTGGTATCTAACTCAGACCACCAGGCTTGTGCGGTAAGTGCCTTTACCCTCTGACCTATCTTGCTGTCCCCTCCAATCTTAGTTAAAACAAAAACAAAAACAAAGCAAACAAATGAACAAAAACAATCCAATATAAAAACTGGAAAAAGATTAGAACAATTTACCGGAAAGCTACATAGCTGGAAAATTACCCATATGAGAAGGCTCACGCACTAACATTGGTCACGAGGGACATTCAAATTAAAATCATAAGGAGCAGGGCGGTGGTGGCACATGCCTTTAATCCCAGCACTCAGGAGGCAGAGCCAGGAGGATCTCTGTGAGTTCAAGGCCAGCCTGGGCTACCAAGTAAGCTCCAGGAAAGGCGCAAAGCTACTCGGAGAAACCCTGTCTCGAAAAACCAAAAAAAAAAAAAAAAAAATCATAAGGAGACAACACCCCACAAAGGTTGAAATGACTAGATCGGAAAAGACGAACCACTGCAAGTGTCAGGGATGTTGTGGGGTGAGTGGATGCTCCAGCTCTGCTGGCGAGAACGTGGAAGGCTAGAGCTGTTTCAGGACACAGCTGCGCAGGTTTGCACAAAATAATCATGCTTAGCAAAAGACCCAGTACTCTCCTTGGTAGTTACCTGGGAGAAAGGAGACACCTGTTCATCAGTGTTCACTGATGCTCTCCTCACAATAGAAGCCATTGGAAGATCAATAAAGGTGACTCTGACAGTGACTCACATTTGGGAACCATTGTGAGGTCTCAGATGTATAGGTAGCTGAGAACATCTCTGACTCAACTGTACAGTCAGCCCTCTTACTAATGGGTCCTACACCTGCAGATTTAACCAAGCCAAATTTGAAATCACTCAAGATAATGTATCTGCACTGAACATTTACAGACTTTTTCTTGTCATTTCCCCCCCAAAAAAGGTGACAGGTGACAACAATTTATACAGCATGTACCTAATGTTAGCTTTGTAGATCAGCTAGAGATAATTTAAAGTATATGGGGAGACATACACAGTTCATATGCAAAACCTTGTGTTTTTATAAGGGACTAGTGCATCCTAGGATTTTGATACCTTAGAGAGTTCTGGCTATAGGAATGACTGTATAAGTAAAGACTTAACCCATTGATGAGGGACTGAAAGTCAATGAATCTGTGATGTTGGACAATGTACTCAGCCTTTCTAGAACTGTTTTGTACATGTGAGCCATGACTCACAGCCTTAAGGATTCTATACTTTGTTGATCTCAAAGGATGCTACCATCAACCTAACTCATGGAAATGGAGCAGGCATCTTGCATGAGGGCCTTATGAAAGCCCATAGGTGCACCCTTACCTCCTCTCTGGCACTTCAATCACACAATTAGGTACACACATACACTCATACACATGCACACACACACACACACACACACACACACACATATACTCACACACACACTCACAATCACTCACACACACACATAGGCACACACTCTTGCATACAGTCACACACACATACACACACGTGCACATGCACACACACACAGTCATACACACGCATGTACACACACCTTGAGATTTTGAAATGTTAATCTTTCTAACATTGAGGGTGCCACACTTGCCATTCAGCTGCTGGGAACACAAAAGCCGTCTGCTGTTTTTCGGCCCACACGAAGCTGCCTTTCACTTACCAGAATACCTTTTGTCTAAAATGATTTTCTCATTTTGAATAACCTGTAGAAGAAAGCCGGGGACAGAATCCTCCTCCTCCGTCATTTGGAGATGGACTTGTCATTTGCAGTCTCTACCTGGACCTGAGGCAGTTTGGGTTAAAAACTGTTTTCAAGTCTTCATTTATTACTAATCTTTAAAGAATTCACTCTTTGATGGAAAACTGGGGGGATTCCATGTTTGGCCCCCTGAAAATGTGCTCCCATCCCCACGGTCCCAATGCTCTCTTTGAAAGCCCTGTTTATTTCAGGAAATTCAGCAACTGCTCCCAAAATTCCTTTGATGTCTATTGAATTTAATATGTTTCACTACATTATGGAAAAGCTATTTCAGCTCAGGCACCAGCATCTCCTTGATGTGCTAGGGGGGCTTTCTGTTGGATTTTATGTTTGTGGTTGTTGATTTGCGTGGTTGAATTTTGTCCTTTTAAGAATGATTTGAAGATGTCTCTTTTTTTTTTTTCACTTTTTTTCAAATACTAGCCAAAGGGTGAGCAAGCAAGGAGATTGACAGCTCCTAGAAGATAGAATTCTCCACGGAGGGGGAGATCAGAGGAAGAAATTCGTTTTCTCCCTTCTTTATTTTCCCTAATTCCATTGCCAGCAGTGGCTCCACAGTGAACCAACACAGATCATCTTTCAGCAGCCTTGTATCTATCAATGGACAATCAACTACCCACTGTGCTAAATGAAGTCTTGCACTAGGTATAAAAGTCAAATAGATTAAAGTGTAACTGTGAGCTGAGGGCTGTGTCTTTATAAGACTGAATGATGCATCCCACAGATTAGCATCTGCTCTGAAATTTGTGAACGTGCCATGTCTGGGGATAAGGTCTTTGACGAGGTAATGAAGTTCAGATGAGTTCATGTCTTATCTCTAGCCCAGTGACTGGTATCTTTGGGAGAAGATGAAAAATTGAACAGGGACAAACAGGAAAACAAACCAAGAGAACAAGTGAAGACGGTGTCACAAGGGAATGATGTTGCCACAACCAAGGGGTGCCCATGGTCACCAGGAACCACCAGTAACTGGAAAGGGATGGGTTTTTAGATAAAGCATATGGTGTGGATTCAGTTCAGCTAACACCTTAATTTCCATCCTGCAGCATCTAAAATAACTGGTAAGGAAATTCTCATTGCTTGAAATTCTCTATTTGTAAGAATTCTTTGTGGCAGCCCTACAGTGTTATCATATCCAAGACATAATTAGTAACACATGGCTATAAATTATCTGTCAGTAATCTAAGAGCTCTCATACACTTAAGCATTACAGTCTTATAAAGGAGGTATTATTAATAGCCTATGTTTAGGGTAACCTCAAGGATTTGTCATACCAATCAAAACACATATGGGAAGGAAAGGAAACACCATGAATAATTACACTGGGATAATTGACTTTGACCAATACTGACAGAAATGTATGACCATCCTCTCTGTAGTATAGATTTGGAGAATGGATTGCAGGAAAGCTGACTACCTAGGCCAAGAGCACCTTGGGTAACAGACATAGGATCTGGCTCCAGAGAATTGCTTATGAGTGCTAGATTGTGTCGTATGGGATCTGCTCAGACTATGAGACCTAGCCATGGAAACAAGGCAACACCTCCATACAGGCCTTGGTCACAGGTCTGAGTTAACACTGGACAAGATGGAAGAGGGACCAAGTGGATTCTTCTTCATTCTGTTATGCACAGTCCTAGGAAAAGAAATCAGAGGACCTTGACTATGTGAAATTCTGCCATCTAGTAACTGTGTTGGGGGGGGGTGTCAACCATTCCCTTCTTCTCACTGTGTTCCCTTACAATCTCCTCTTACACCTCCTAACTTCAGCTCTATCCAGACTCCAACATTAATCAGTGAACCCAAGGATGACTCAGTTCAGAGCATCAAACAATGGGTGATAGTTGCAAAGAGATTTGTGGGAGAGGTGTAACTAGAGGTGGCACTTTCTGTCCTGTACACCCAATTATACCCAGCAGTCGCTCCCCAAATTACCACTCAGAGGCTTATATTAATTATAAAAGCTTGGCCAATGGTTCAGGTTTATTATCAACTAGTTCTTACATTTATTTTTTTTAAGTAAATTTATTTTACAACATCATTTAGTTCAACATAATAGCCACAGATTCCCCTGTTCTCCCACTCTCGCCCCCCTCCCCCTCCCCCCACCCCACCCCCCATTCCCACCTCCTTCAGATCAAGGTCTCCCTCGAGGACCGGGATCGACCTGGTAGACTCAGTCCAGCCAGGTCCAGTCCCCCCCTCCCAGACCGAGCCAAGCATCCCTGCATAGGTCCCAGGATTCAAACAGCCAACTCATGCAACTAGCCCAGGACCCAGCACCAACACACAGCTGCCTCCCAAACAGATCAAGCCAAATGACTGTCTCACCCATTCAGGGGGCCTGATCCAGTTGGGGGCCCCTCAGCCTTTGGTTCATAGATCCTGTGCTTCCATTCATTTGGTTATTTGTCCCTGTGCTTTATCGAACCTTGGCTTCAACAATTCTCGCTCATATAAACCCTCTTCTTTCTCACTAATTAGACTCCCAGTGCTCCACCAGGGGCCCAGCCGTGGATGTCTGCATTCAGATTCCTCAGACCTTCCTTGGATGGGGTTTATGGCACAACTAACAGGGTGTCTGGCCATCCCATCACCGGAGTAGGTCAGTTCCTGCTGTCTCTCGACCATTGCCAGCAGTCTTTTGTGGGGGTATCTTTGTGGATCTCCGTGGGCCTCCCTAGCTCTCTGCTTCCTCCCCTTCTCATATGGTCTTCATTTACCATGGTCTCCTATTCCTTGTTCTCCCTCTCTTTTCTTGATCCAGCTAGGATCTCCCACTCTCTTTCCCTTGACCGTTGCCCTTCATTGTTCCCACTCATGACCAGGCTGTTCATGTAGATCTCATCCATTTCTCCGTGTCTTTTTTGGGGTCTCATTTTCCAGGTAGCCTCACTGGTGATGTGAGTAGCAGTCCAGTCATCCTTGTTCCACATCTAGCATCTTCCTATGAGTGAGTACATACCATATTTGTCTTTCTGAGTCTGTAGTTCTTACATTTAAATTAACCCATATTTCTTATTTATGCTTTGCTACATGGTTCATGGCTTGTTACCTCATATTCTACATACCTTGTTTCTCCCACAGCTAGCTGGCTGGCAACTGCCCCAACTCCACCCTTCTTTATCTCCATCCTCAGTTTGATTATATCACCTAACCTTATCTTGGCTCGCCATTGGCCAAAACTGCTTTATTATCAACCAATGACAGCAACACACATTCACAGCATACAGAAGGACATCCCACAGCAGAGAGGGGTCCTCTTTAGTCTGTGGATAGGTCTAAGAATTTCCTGTGGCTCCTAAAGTAGGAAGTGGGATGTACCACACTGAACTTGACCTTTGGGTCACCTGAGAAATAACAGATGGACAATCCTTCCCTTCCTGAACACCAGAGACTAGGCATAGTAAGAACAAAGACCACACATTGAGCTCTGTAGTCAAGCTTTGTACCCTAAATTAGACTGAAATCTTAATGTCCCCATCCCTATGGTCTTGCAGGTGACACCTTGCATATTGCTAGATATTTGGACCAGGCTTGAGTTTACTGTCTCTTTAGACCTGTGATTGTGACTGCTGTGTCTGGCCGGCCTCTCTGGGTTGGCACTGTGTGACCCATGCCTGTTGTTGATGTCAGTCAACCTTCCCTCTCCCTGGAAGTTGCTTCATGGGCAGCTCCTGATCAGCTTAGATACCCATCCCATCCTATTAGTTCCACGTTATGTGAAAGCCTGCTTTCTAAGCAGCTGTATGTCCAGGCCCCTCACCTCCAGCTGTTCTCTGGCTCCATTGTCCTCTATGCTTTGTCTTTCTTTCCTCTTCATGTGTCCACCTGCCTCACCATGATGTGAGCTCTTATGCCAGAACACGCACTGGTCAGCATCATGCCCAATGTGATGGCCTTCAGTGTATTCCAGTAAAATGCATCTTCAGTACAAAGTCCATGCTGGGGGCATGAGCCCTTATGGCTACTCACTCACCTGCATCCAAACTGCTTCAAACATCCTTCTAACTGCCTCCCCTTTCCCATTGCCCAGAATGCCACCAGCCCTTTGCCCAACTCGGTCTCCTTCTCTCCTTTAAGTCACATCTCTGATACCACCTTCTGATGCCAACCTTCCTTGCTTCCTTCTCTCCACACCCAGCTTCCCTTAGAAGCAGCACCTAGCAGCTCATGGGTCCAAATGTACCTTGACAAAGCTTTTCTGGCAGTTCTCCCAGCTGACTGATGTTAGAGTCCCCACTGTGCTTCTCCGGCTCCTTGGAGGCCAAGCATCCTCACCTCTGAATCCCTATGATGCCCAGCTGTGCAGGAAACACAAGAGGAGCTCAGGCAATGTGCTACAGCTAAGATCAAATTCCCCATCTATCTGCCTCCCTTCTGCATGGGTCCTGCTATGATCATGGCTCTGTGTGTGTGTGGAAACCAGAGGCTGCAGATATAGATTGTAGGGGAAGACACACAAAAGCCTACAAAGAAGCCAACTGAGAGGGGAGCCCAGGACGCTATTATGCCCCAAGACAGGGGCGGAAAGTATAGGAAAGCACGTGATGGGTTTTACACAGGCACCCTCCTTTGAAGGCTTTTCCTGCCAGCCTCATTCCCCGTCCAAGCTGCCAGACCTTGCAGGAGGGTTCTGAGTCTTTTTTCTTCAGTTCCTCCTTTTCTCCATTGCCCCAGCCCTCTGGTATTCGTGGAGATTTGGCTGCAGAGCTCTTTTCAAATCCACATCATTAATTCCACTCCGCCGCCCATGTGGGGCCACACATTTGCAAAGGGAGAGAAACACGCAGAATTCAGAATCTGGGCTGCCACATGCAAAGACCATAGGGAAGGCAAACCAAAGACAGCCTTTATGTTTTTGTTTTTCAACAGACAGAAGGTCACGGCAAGCAGCAGCCATTAGGCTAATTAGACCTTGGAATAAGAGAGGGGAGAGAACTCTCCAGTGGAGGAGAGGGAAGGGAGGGGACAAAGACGGTAATTGAAGCCAAATAATGAATATTAAACTCTTGTAAGTAATGTTTAATTAAGTTATCTTACGACAGAGGCTTTTTGCAAATATTTCCATGGGATTCAAAGTAGTACATTAAGTGCCTAGAAAAATCAGTAAGCAGAGAACACAGGCTGCCTGCCTCCCCTCCAGTCTAGGAAGCTGTTAGATCTGTAACAGAGCTCCCTGGGTTCAAGTCTAAGGAAACCAGGTAAGTATGAAGCCTGGAGCTCACTGCTCCTGCCTGCTCTCCGCAGCTTCCTCACCATGCCACATGAGACAGGCTAGAGGTGAAAACGATTTGTTCAGACTCTTGTGTCAGGTCTGCAAAGAAGGACAGACTGACAATGGGGACAGATGACTTAATGGACGGCATAGGCTTTGTTTAAAAAAGGAACTGTATGGTGATCTCTAACGCAAAGACCAGAATCTGCCCTCCCTTCCAGGCTGAGTGGTCAAAGGGCAGGAAAAGGGAAGGGGGAAGGAGAATGAATATTTTTCTTTTTCTCAAGCCCTGGGTAGGTTGTTGCCAGGGGTAGCTAGGGTGTGTGTTGGACTAAAGAATGTCAGGTGACTAATAAACATCTTTCCTGGCCAGTTGTTCCTGGGTGTGAGCAGTGATGATGGGTAAGAATTGTGTGGAGTGTATAAAAGCCTTCTTACATAAGACATGAGAACTCAATGGAAAAATGGAAATGGATTTGAACAGGCAACCCACAGAACAAAACGTAATCTGGTAAACATATAGAGAAACAGGACAGAAATACAAGAAAAAAGAAAAATATACTATCCAAAATGCTACCATTGTTCAGAGTAAATACCTGCTTCCCTGGAAGCCTTAATGTGCCAGATTCAGTCACCTGTCCTTGATAAGCCAATTAAAAAGTCAAATTAATAGTGAAAACGAGATGGTAACATTGGGAAGAGGGACAAAGAGATCTAGTGACCCCTGCCCCCAAGATCATCTTCAGGGTCAGGTTAAAGTTCAAAAAGAAGGCCAGAGTTATGCATATCTCAGCAATCCTCGTCAAAGTAGCCCTGCCTATCGTTGTCCCAACACTGTCTGGGCTTCAGTCTCATTCTGCGAGGTGGTCTGCCAAGTTCTCAGCACTGTGAAATCTCCTTCTGGGATCATGTTCCCCCTCTGGCTGGCATTAGGCTTCAGTCTTTTCCTTCTCCCAGCATGAGACTCCTAGAGAAAGTTCCAGTTTCCTGAGGGCCCTTATTTCATAGCCTGCTAGCTGAAGAGAGAGAGAGAAGTGTGTTTTTAGAATATTTGGATTCCTTTCCAGCATGCCACTTAGACTACCATCTCATATGCACCAGACAAACAATATAATGTTAATATCTGCTTGTGTTAGTGAGGATGCAGATGGCCAGGAATGTGGCATTGATGTAAAAAGATGCCATTAAAGAGCTATGCAACACATCACACATACACACACACACACACACACACACACACACACACACACACACACACACACATACATGGGGGAGGCGGGGTAAGAAAAGCAAAAAGAAAAGGAGGATGAAAAAGAACCCTAGGATCCAGGAAATTCCCTGCCAATTTTATATTCTAGATTCTCAGAAATGCAGCAAGTACATACAAGGAGGCATTTTTGTGTTGCAAAACTAGGAAACAAATTCACATTCATCAGCAAGACAATGGACCTATCAACCAGCATGTGTGTGTAAAATTAAAAACTAGCAAAAACATTGCACCACAATGCCAAATCTTTTCAACATAATTTTAAGAAAAACATCGAAACAAAATAACAAAAGGCATAGCAGGGAAATTAAATCATTATTATGCAATTTACGTAAGGGTTTTAGGTGTTATGTTCTACACATAGTTAGACTCTTCTGGTTAGTGGTCAGAATGTATTATTCACTGCCCATTGGCCCATAGTGCATATTTAGAGACACATACATATGTATTAAAAATGAAATGCATGCTAATAACACTGTATGCATGGTAGAAGCTACCTGGGGCAGAGAATTCAAGAAGCAATGGGGATAGCATCCAGGGCTATAAATGGGCACCCATCACACTTATCTGTAAAGCTTTTGCACATTTTAAGTGTTTCAGAAGCTATTTAAAAGTAGCCATCTTACTGTTAAACAGATATAAATACCTTTTATTAAGATTGCAAACACCGTGAATGACCGTATTCCATTTCTGTTGTAAATGCTACATGGTAGAATTAATGGTGTATATTTGAATAGAGCTAACTAGCCAGATCTCCTCCAACTCCAGTGGACAGGGGCAATGGGGAAAGGAATGGAAGAAAAACTCTGAACCTTCCTGCAAGAGCTGGCAGCAAAGACAGGGAGTGTGGCTGGCCGGAAAAGCTCTGAAGGGGAGGTGCCTGCACAAACCAGTCACCAGCTTTCTTACTCTTTATTCCTCAGTCTTGGGACATAAGGGCTCCCCTCTCAATGGTTTTCCTTGTACATTTTGTGAATCTAGATGTTCTGCCCACGGTCTGCATCTTCAGCCTCTAGGTTTCCACCTGTGCAGGTCATATGCCATTGGGAAGGAGAGGAAGATCAGATGTGAATAGGAGTCAAGAAAAAAGCATAGGTGAAACACAGCAGAGAGGGCATTCTAGGGATTGTGGTGTGTTCTAACATTGAACCATCTTACAAACTGTACCTATGGATCTGGTGGGCTGATACCTGCCCAGCACTAATCCACATGGAGCAGTCACCATAACCAGACCAGATGAGTGACTTGCTAGATCTCCCATGAGTCCTTGTGAATGAAAGGACTTGAGGATGGAGGATCTTTCCACAGGGAAACAAAACTCAATGATTCTCACCAAAAGAAGTTATATTGTGATTCTACTTATAGCACGGATTGTTTCCATTGCATGACCGACATTATTATACTATATCTAAGTGCAGCCACCCCAAACTCATCAGGGACTTCCTGAGCACTGACAGAAGCCCCTTTTGTTGTCAGAGCTTGAGAATACTTGGTTAGCAATGACAAAGGGGACCTGGATCATAGATAGGAGGAGCAATGGAACCAAGCACATCCATAGACATATCTGAACCTCCTTTGTAAGGGCATTTAGATCTGAAGAAGTCTTTCTGAGGAAGTACATAGATGAATGCCTGCTCTTGTGAAGGTTCGCTGTGATGAACTCCTCAACCAGATGTTAAACATCCCCAGAGCAGTGTTTCTTCCAGAGAGTGGTACTACTGTGTTGACTACTTATTGAAAAGTGAATAGACCAGAAAGAAAGACTGGTTCAATGTAAGCATCAAGGAGGCTAACCCCAACTCTGTAATTACGAGAATGGTCTAGCCCAAGGTGTAGTCAACTACAGCCTACATTTGATCTGTAGCAGATGATGCTTTGGGCCACAAGAACAAGGAAAAAAGAATAAACCACACAGTCTACAGAACCTACAATATTTACTGTCAGCCTCTTTATAGCAAATTCCTTCTAACCCCAAGTCTAGAGTAAAAATGTCTATAATACAATGTAGGCCACATACAGAATACTAAAGTTACTGGCAGTCACCTTGAGATGTCAACAAGTATATACTGCATTTAACCTAATAAAATGCCAAAGTGTGGTCAAGCGTAAAGGATTTTTAACATTATATATTTTGAATTACTGTTCTCAAAGTCATGTAAATCAGATCTATATTTAGCAATTACAGCATATCTCCATGCAGTTGGCTACAGCTGAAGTGCTCTGTAGCTTTGTGTGGGTAATGTCTAGTATTGCAGAAAGGCCAAGGCCAAGTAATGTAAAATTTGTATAAGGTTTAGCACAGGCACACACACACACATACACACACACACACACACACACACACACACACACACACACACATACACACACACATACACACACACACACATACACACACACACACATACACACACACACATACACACACACATACACACACACATACACACACACACACACACACACACACACACACACACGACAATATCCAATTGTAATTCTGATTCTGTTAACTCTTCCTTAATTCCTCCCTCCATACCAACTTTAACTGCTGGCATTCTGAATATGTAGCTCTCTGTGGATGTGTAGACTTCATGGCTTTCATAGCACTGAGCCCACAGACCTGCGTTCCCAACCTGCCCTGAAGCTTGCCCATTCTGGACTTTTGCTCTCATCCAGCACTCTGCTCCTGTCTTTATGATATATAGGCTACTCTATACTTACTCTATACTCTATACTCTATACCCTATACCCTATACCCTATACTCTATACTTTAGCCCCTGTCCTTATCTCCTCTTCTGGGACATTGACATGGATTTTTCTCCTCCTCCCTTGCTCAGAAATATCTTAGAAATCCTCAGGAAGCTAGCAATTGGCCTGATGCCAACCATCAGCACCTCTCTGGAAGGGAGGTGTGTCAAGAAGGAGCTAGCTAGCTACAGAGATGAAGCTGGATTGGGAGAAAAGCACCCCTACCGAGTAGCTCAGCAAAGTCAGAAGCAAAGGATTCATCAGTGCCTGAAAAGGTTCTTTTTTGGGGTAAGAGAAACAGCAGACACCTGAGACTTACTCAGTGAGAGCCACTAGGAGAATTGGGGATGGAGCCAAAAGAAAGAGGAACAGGTCTAGGCTCCAAAAAGTTATGCTACACCTCACAGCCAGGGTCAGGAAACCCATTAGTCAGTAGAAACCCAAGTCCCCAGGTTCAGGATCTGAAGGAAGGAGATGGGGCTGAGAGGACAGGGGAACTGGGGTGCCAGAGAGGAATTTAATACTTCAGGGTTTAGCACTAAGATTGTTGGTAGTCTGTGCCACTCTGCACTGTCACCATCAGGGAGAGGATGTGCACTTCCAACCTCCACCTCCACCCCACCCCACCCCACCCCATCCTACCCTTGCGGACCTCCACTCAAGCACAGCTGGATCCTTAGCTATACAGTTTCAGGAACAGCTGTGGCGAACCAAAGTTAGTGAGTTTGCATAGACATAAGAGGTGGTACAAAGGTAGGTTAATACAAGAGATGCCTAAAAAGAGGGCAAGACACACACCAAGCCTGGGCTGAGAGAGGGGTGCAGTGTGGGCTTTTCAGAGAGAGAGAGAGAGAGAGACCCTTAGGTGTCCTCACATTGTCTGTAAGTACTATCCTATATTGCTGAAAGGATGTAATCTACAACAATGTTTAAAGACTAAGCAAAGTTTAACAATTAAGTGGAAATTTTGAAACACTGGTAAAAATATGAAAGCTGGTATATTTGCTTCTCTGAAAGAACTTCCTTCCTTCCTTCCTTCCTTCCTTCCTTCCTTCCTTCCTTCCTTCCTTCCTTCCTTTATTTATTTATTTATTTTTGGTTTTTCGAGACAGGGTTTCTCTGTGTAGCTTTGCGCCTTTCCTGGGACTCACTTGGTAGTCCAGGCTGGCCTCGAACTCACAGAGATCCACCTGGCTCTGCCTCCCCAGTGCTGGGATTAAAGGCGTGCGCCGCCGCCACCGCCGCCCGGCATTTTTTATTTATTTATTTATTTATTTATTTATTTATTTATTTATTTATTTATTTATTTGTTTGTTTTGTTGGATAAAAGTGTGAGGTGTTTTGCTGAGGATTCCTTTGTTTGTGTTTAGGAATGAGAGATCTAGTAAAGTTAAACTCACCGTTTAACACATTGTGATGCTCAGGAAACACAATTGCTTGCCATTTTAACATTCTTCTTGGAGAGGTCTTTAGGAAAATCAGTGTGGTCTGCATGCACTATTTTGGCTTTATCTATGGTGCTGAGATTCCCGACTCTCAGCTGGCTGGAAAAACCAACGAGATCTCAGCTTAAGGAGCTTCTTCTTTCCTCCCTATATCCCCTTAGTTTTTACTGTCTTTCTGTCTGTCTCAAAAATACAATCCAGCTGGCTGGGCTTGATGCAGCACACCAGTGACCTTGGCTGCATAGTAAGTACTACGTAGCCTGTGCTATATAGATAGCAAGACTCTGTCTCAAAATCAAAATTGTTAGGGTTATAAATGATTAGTAGAAGAATCACCTAGCATATGAGAGACTCTGAATTCAATCCTAGTGACAGAGAGAGAGAGAGAGAGAGAGAGAGAGAGAGAGAGAGAGAGAGAGAGAGGACATCTAAGATATCACCAACTGCTCTGCTCCTAGAGGCTGCCTGTGAAGGCACTTACATAAAGTTTGTAGGGAACTGCATTGTGCGTGGCTGGAGAGAGGGGGAGTGTTGTACTTTTTAAGTAATTATGCTAATAGCCCATTATAGCTTTTTCAAACTATGTTTAAAGTAAAAGCCTAGAATATTTCAACCAAATGTTCAAGATTCAATGTGTTTTAGATTTAGAGTTGTTTAGGATTTGGAATGTTTGGATAGACTACCTGTAGAGCATGCCAGATCCAAAAATCACATCTGAGCAAGGTAGGAGCATCCGGTCAGTACTCAAAAAGGTTTGGATTGTGTAGCACTTTGGATTTCAGATTTTTGGGATTTGGGATGCCTAATCTATATAAGAAAAAAGTAAATAAGCATTAATTAATTAATTAATTATTGAAATTGCCTAACCCTGAAGTAAGTTTCATGTGTTTTACATACCACTATAGTATATAGTATTTAGCAATCATATGAAGTCATATTGTCATCCACATTGTGTGTGTGTGTGTGTGTGTGTGTGCTAGGTTAGCATTCTTTTGAGTTTTAGGAGATCTACTCTAGCCTCTTTGCCCCCGTCACCCTGTATGTTTATGGGGGAAATGGCCACAGTTTTACACAAATGATCATTTTATACATTCCTCTCTATTTTGGTCATCACATCCTTCAAGTTTCTTCAAATTAATGGGTTTAGAATTAATTTGCTTCGAATGGTCGCAGAATGTGAGCAGTATGTGGATGTCATAATTTATTCAGCCATATCTATCTATGGACGGACCTTCCCTTTTAAACAGCTTTGCATATATGCCCTTAGTTACTGCTGCTTTGATCTCCTTAGGAGAAATTCCCGGCAGTGGGACTGCTGGGTAGAAGGAGAGATGGAATAACAGATCTTACCAACAATGACTGAAGCGGTTAATATGCTTCCCAGAAACATGGACAAGCCTTCCTGCACTGCATTACCCTAGCAGTAGATATGGCTGGTCTTCCTGTTCACTTCTGGGTGTAAAGCAATAACTCAAGACTACTTTACCTAGAAATTTCCCAATTTCAGGTTGTTAGAATATGAGCCTAGTCTTCAACCCATATCTTGTACCCAGAATCAGTCCACACCTTCCCTGCAGTGCTCTCTGAGGCAGAGTTAAGAAGCAGCCAAGGCTGTGACTTGACAGTTTTCAGTTTATGGTACCTGGCTCCTTCACGCTCCTTGCCACTGACACTATGCTGAACTAAATCATGTGATGTGAAACTTCCCTCTAGCCCCTATGAGGTTAGAAAAATCAGCCTTTTCTTTGTTCTGGGGTTGGTCTAAGACTCCTCAGGGGAAACAGCAGAGGACTGCTGTGACAGCTGTGCTTTAAAGAGAGACTCCTCTGGCTTCCCCCTTCTCGTGCTAGCTTGCTCTCCCTCCCTCTTCCTCCCTCCCTCCCTCTCTCTGTGTGTGTCTGTCTCTCTGTGTGTCTCTTTCTGTCTCTCTGTCTCTCTCTCTCATGTTCAGAAAACCACATATTTTATATTGTTTCTGTCTAATATTCTCCCTCTCATCTCAAAACCCGATGAGAAACCTCCAGGTCTTCTCATTATAATAAATATCACACTAAGAAGGAGTTACCATGTGTCGGCTTCCTCTCTGGACTGACCATTGCTATTCTATCTATTATATTTAAAATGAGTAGGTCTGAGCATTTTTTTTCATGTTTTTAATATTCATTTAGAGTCATTGTTCTGTGAGCTATCGCTCATATCCTTTGCCTATTGGTCTGACTGGTTGTTTTTGTTTTTCATTAATTCAAAGAGCCCCTTTTATATTAGCTATAAATTCCTTATAAGTATAAGTATTTATTCTATACTTCTTTGTTGACTTCATTCTTATTTTTACAACTGATTGTAGCATTTTGTCTGGATAAAAGGACAAAACAAAAATCCAATATTCTGAAAATCTAAGATCAAAGTGCCCAGCAGGGTGGGTTTATGGTGAATTGGTCTCTTCCTTTGGGTCACAGGTGGGACACATTTTTCTGTATGCTCATATGGAGTTTTTCCTCTGTGTGGCATGGAAAATAATAAACCTCTCAGGTATCCCTTTGTTTTCAAATAAGAATGTAGGTCCTATTGAATCAGAGCCCTGTCCCTGAGTTCTCATGTAATCTTAATTCCTCCCTAGTGGCCCTGTCTCCAAACATATATGGATCTGAGAGGGACATAATTCTGTGTCTAGCAGACAGGTTCTATAGCAGAGAACACACGGAGAGGAAAAGACACTGTGTTGAGTATAAATCACTTAAATCTTCACAGTAATTTCCATGTTCCAGCTTGGCAGGGAAATGGCTGGATGATTCCCACTCACCACCATTTATACCTTGTCCCCCTACCCATTACAGAAATAACAGAATAGCCCCTAGGCATGAAGAGGTCTTGGCCAGCATATCTCAGTCAATGTCTGTATCTCCTTGATCCAGCACTAGGTCAGGACAACATATATGAATCATTGCCCACTATACCTGAAGGACCATATGAGTCTTTGATATATTGAGAAATGTATTTTGAGCTCTGACCTATTTCTTATTTCCTGGCACATGATTCTAAAATCCTTGGAGTCTCTGGAGTGATTCTCCTTTGTATGCTAATACAGAAGCTGAAGGCTGAGGCTCCTCATAGCCTCAGAATGAGGGACCTGGTTTTCAGGGAGGCCAACTATGTGTCTAGAACAGTGTTTCTCAACCTTTGGAATGCTGCAACCCTTTTATACAGTTCTTCATGGTGTGGTGACCCCCAATCATAAAATCATTTTTATTGCTACTCCGTAAGTGTAATTTTGCTAGTTTTATGAATTGTAATGTAAATATCTGTTTTCTGATGGTCTTAGGTCATTCGAGCCCCAATGGGGGTTGCAACCCCCAGGTTGAGAACCACTGGTCTAGAAGGTTGGAAATTCCAGATCCAACTCCTAAACTCTCAGGGGAGAGGGGCCAAAGGTTAAGGTGGTCACCAGTGATTTACTGGATCACGATTGAGCAATGAAACCACCATAATAAAAACAAAAGGGAAAAGTTCAAGGCATCCAGGTTAGTCAGCAAGAACATATCCATAAGGAAGCAGGCAAGCAGATGTGCTCTCTGGTCCCACAGGGGCAGATGTTCCTGTGCTCACACCTCACCGTCCGTATTCCTCAATCAGGCATTTACAGTGCTGTTTGTTATAAACTGGTATTGATAACTAAATTGTTTTTCTGGATTCTGTGAACTATCCCAGGGCATTACTGAACTTGAGAAGTAGATCATAGAAACTGCCTTTGGCAGCCTGAGGAGTTAGTTCCCTCATCCCTCAGTGATCCCTGCTAGGTAAAGCCAGATAGTAACTATGCTATTGAAGAAAAGAACTTCAGGATGATCCAGAAGAAAGCAAAGTTAGTGATTTTATTAAGATACAGAAAATAACATGTAGAGAGAGCAGGAAAGAGAGATCCAGGCAGACATAGGAAATCACAGTATGCATCAAAGAAATGGATGCTGATTTCTTAAGAAAGTCACACTTCAAAGTCTTACAGTGGATATATACATGTGTGATTTTTGGGTCTTTCTAAGTTGTACTGTTTAACTTAGAAGATAATTTATACCAAGTTTCTAAGATGAAACTTAAATTTTTAAGTAAAACTTAAGAAGTGGAAGCATGTGAGCTGTTTTTTTGTTGTTTCTATTATCTTGACGTTTTCCTTTTGTAGGGCTAGAGAAATGGTTCAGTGGTCAAGAGCACTTACTGTTCTTACAGAGGATCTGAGTTTAATTCCCAGCACTCACATGGCAGCTCACAACCATCTGCAATTCCAGTTCCAGGGCATCTGATGCCCTCTTCTGATTTCCTCAGACTCATGTACTCACATGGTACACATACAGACATGCACTCAGGGACACAGGCATGTGCACGCACACACACACATACACACACACACACACACACACACACACACACACAGGGAGAGAGAGAGAGAGAGAGAGAGAGAGAGAGAGAGAGAGAGAGAGAGAAAGAGAGAGAGAGAGATTTTAAATCACAAGAATTTTCTTTTGTAAATGAAATCATTGGGTGGCTATATGAATTGCCTTGTTTAGACTTAGTGGTGAGAGAATGCTAATGTAGTTAAACTAAGGCCATAAGTAGGTGTAGCTTGTCCCCCTGCGCCCACCCACCCCCACTGCCGCCATACAGGGTTTCCTTAAGCACTAGCTCTGAAAACAGTTTTGATTTTATTGATTATGTTAGAGTTTCCGACTTGTAGCCAGCTTATAGAGAAAGGGGCTTCGTTGCCATCCCATGTCCTCTTAATTTTCCTTGTCTTTCTATCCTTCCTCAGACTTCCTTTGTAACTAAGTTAGATGGAAGCATATAGGCAACCTGGGACCCCAGGCTGCCAACTGAAATGAGATGTCCTTATGGGACTAAACCATTTGAGCCCAAAGCCTATTGCAGATTTGAATTTCCCTGTGAATGATCCAGGCTAGAACTGGAGAAGTGGCCAGCGTGGGGACAACCACACACATGTAGTCACAGAAGTATTCTATCTCATTGTGAAAAAGAGAACTGAAAATATACCTTTTTTCATGTTCCTATAGCCATAAACATCCCCCAGAACTTAACCAAAGGAAGTAAAGAGAACCACTGTTGACTGATTTTAAGTACTTCTTGCTCTACAGGATGAGGAGTCGCAATAAGGAGTTAGTAAATGTAGACAGATAAGAACAGATCTTTTCTCTTCAGTACCTGTGACAAGCTCCACTGGATCACCAGTGGCCTTCTAAAGGACTTAAATCCCCTGCTTCTGTCTGTATTGTCAGGGAACCATGGCTCAGTCCCTTGGAGATTGCAGATCTGCACAGCCTTCCCAATCAAGAAGATGTCCCATCCCAGAGTGACCCCCAACAGTAGGTAATACAAGTATGGCCATTTTGGTCCAATTTGAGACAACAGTGGAGATATTTGAGCTACAAAGTGTTCTTGGGGGGCGGGGGGGTCAGTCAAGGCTACCTACCCAGCTCTACTCTAGCCCCTACCCTTCCACAGTGGTGGGGTTGAAGAAAAACTCTCCAATAACTCATCTCACCTCTGAGTTGATGTTCCTGAGACCCCTCTCTATGACAGCTCCTCATTGTGCACATCTGAATTACTCAATGTGCAATAAGGATGACTTTACCAGAATTCTATCCAAGGGCTTGAGATGAAACAAGCCTTGGACTGGGTAGGGCTGGCCTTAATGTGAGATGTAGGTTGAGGCTCCCTGGAGAGCTGACAGCCCTTCTACCTCTCCACACAGGATTTCTGCTTCCTACCCTACAACTGGCCTTCGCAAGTTATTTTCATTGCCTTATCACACAACCCCATCTCAAAAGCCACATTTAGTGATGGCCTTAATAGAAAATGAAGGCCCTGGCTCTTTTGGCCAAATCTCTCATGAAAGAATGCATGGCAAATTGCTTCCCTGGACTTATTTAACACAACCATCCAATTTACTCCCCATTATGGTACTTACCCTAATTCAGTTATTTGTGGCTGTCAAACTAAGATGGAGAGGCCTCTGAGTTTTGAGAGCAGGTCTCCAAATCAAGACCACAATGCCCAAGTACTTCCCAAAGCACAAAAGCCAACACATACCCATGATGAAGAGCTTATCGTGAACCCAGCAGAAGCTGATACCATTGGCCACAACATGAAATAAACACTAACCTGCCTGTTATAAGCACAAATTTGAATCTTGAAAAGTACCTGCTGAAGTTTCTAGGGTGTTGTGTCCCAGGAGAAAAAAATTACAGCAGGGACACATGGTGAGGTAATAGAAATAGAGACAACTGAATAAGAAAGAGAAAGTATTTCTCAGAATGGGAATGGCTGGTGATGGGGTGGGGCGGGGGGGGGGGGCGGGGAGGGGGGAGGCATGGGCTCAAATGCACGGGGCTACTAGACTAGTGACCCTTCATAAGTCATGTACCTATGAAATAATCAACCCACATTATACACTTCATGCTTTACTCAAGCATGCTCTGTTTGGTGTATATAACCCAAACAAACCTGAATGGAGATGGGTTTCCTGTTTGTGCAAGCTTTTTTTTTTTTTTTGTCAACTGGTTTCTTGCATTTGTTAATCTTTTTTTCTAATGTTTCAAAGTGTGTTTATTTTATGTGTACATGTTCTGGTTTGTGTGTGTTGGTGTGGGCTAGTGTGCCATGACAGACATGTGGAGATTAGTAGACAACTTGGGAGAGTGGTTCTCTTCTTCTACCTTGTGGGTCCCAGGGATTGAGCTCAGATTTTCAGGTTTAGAGGCAAGTGCCTTTCCAAGCCAAGCTACATCTCTGGTGCTTCACGGTAATCTTGATACTGTTTCCTCCAGTCCCTAGCCTCCTGCTCACTCCACACCGACTCCTTTGGATGTCTATAACCAACACAAAGGGTAGAAAAGAACAAGTTACAAAGTCCTGGTTCCTCCTGTGACCAAATGGTTGTGTGCAATTTTACACTACCACCAGCTACCACCAAGACTCAGTTTTCCATCTATGCTCCAGGAGGGCAGACTGAACTTAGAGCTTTTCCAGGTTGGGGATCCTTGATTTCATTTTCCCAGAGCATCGTTTCATACATTCTCTTATTTTCTAGAATTGATACACTGGACTCCTGGTCCCCTCAGGTCTTTGGGGAAAGTTGAGAATCACTGGCATCTGTTTGTTTCTATTGGGTCAGATTCAACAGTGAAATTCCCCCCAGACTTTCATTTCCTGGTTCTCTACTTCTGAACATTCCAAATGTGAGTGTTTCTTAGACATGGGTTCCAAATTGGACATCTGGAGCTGGTCTCTCCTGATAGTCTGCCCTCAATCTGAAAAGTTTATCAGTTCTCTTGGAGAGGTTCCACCATGCCATCAACATTGGATGTGGATGTCACATTTTGCAAACCCTTTCATCTTTGAGAAAATCAGAGCCAGAAAATCGACCAGATTCACTTTTTGCCTGGCTCCAAGTTCAGGCTGAGCCTATTTGTCAAGTGCAGTTAATTTCATTTGGGGGACAAATAATACAAACCATGTTCTCAGTGTGAGCTGGTGTCAGAAGTGCCATGATCCCATATGGGTGAGAGAATGCTCACACTCCTTCAGACACCCCCATATACACACACCTCTACACAGCTACCCACATACTAGAAAACGACAGTGGCCAGAGAGTCAACTGGAGAGGGGACATTTTTTGCAAGGGACAGAGAGAGAAATACAGAGTAGGACTTAGATATTGCCACAGACATGGCATCACATAGGTTCTCTGTGTCCCTCCAGGTTCACACGGTTGACAAGGCATTTACATATACATGATGTCTTCTGGTCTTTCCCACCCTATGGGCAGGCACCATTCCTACTCCTGGAACTTCCTCTGCAGCCCGGCTACTTGCCTCTCACCTCAGCATGACCTAGTTCTCCTTCCCAATCACCTCTGTCAACGTAATCTAAATAAGGAGCCTCTAACCATCATCCTCTATTTTAGCAGTCTTTTTAAAAAAAAAAAAAAATAATAGCACCTAGTTATGGTTTTGTATGTGAGAGATCTTATTTCTCTTCACTATCTATCTTTCTCATTGAAATATAAATTTCTTTTTTAATGCAATATTTTTATTGATTCTTTGGGAATTTCACACCCTGATCACTTCCCAGTCTTTCCATGTCTGCCCCTCTCCCACCCTTGTGACCTCTTCCGAACAAAAAAAAAGAAAGAAAGAAAATACACATCCAATATGTGTTATCTACATACTCACTAAAGCATGGTCAAACTCTCAGTGGCCTGTCCGTTAAGTAGAACTGAGTCTTTCATCTCCTATACCCCTGCCAAAAGCCAATCAGTTGTGGAAAGCCATACTTCAGAATCCTTGTCACACTTTTTCAGAATTCTCTTCAATTTCTTCCTATTTAAGTGTTTCTTGGGGGGCAGAAAGGGGAGGATGGGAGATGGGATGGGTTGTCATCGACGCCTTCCGTGTCTCTCTTTCTCAACTGTGTGTCTGCAGTCATTGATAGCACTGCCAAAGTAGCGTCCTTGTTCTTTACAGTCAGTAGAACCACAAATCCTGGGCTTCCACGTGGCTTCTGGCAAGAGCACAGACCACACATATCCCCCAGCCGCAGTAGGATCACTGACCCTGGCAAGGCCCTTGGATGCCCATCCATGGACATCAACATGGCCTCAGATGGCAGCACGGATCACGCACATCAATATGGCCCCTGGTGGCAGCGTGGCTCTCAGACATCAACATGGCTTCAGGCTGCAGCACAAACCACGGACATCCACTTGGCCTTTGGTGGTAACGAGGGCCATTAACATCAACACAGACCCCTGCTGCAGTAGGTCCATGAACTGTAAATTTCTTTAAAGGTAAGAATACACTTCTTCTCACTAATTTTGAATTGCCAGAATCTGATGCAGTGAATCTGCCAATGAATCATTGCTGAGTGAGTCAAACTGGATTTGCAGGGTCTACACTCACAAGATTCCCAGTGTTCCCTCCCCTCGCTGTATCTGCCACCTCACACCACAATGACCCATACCCTTGACTGCTTTGTCACCTCCTGTGCCCACCTCACGTCACCATGAGGAAAGACTGTTTCTGTGTGTCTTTGTGTCTGTAGCATACGGCCCAGTGCCAAGTGCTTGACAGGTCCTCCATGAACAGCGCTGTTCTAGCTCTCAGGCAGTGCTTCCTGCCGCCATGCTGTGAACAGCCCCCCCCCCCCCACTGCTGTATCGTCCTACCCTTCCTCAGACATAGTGCAGTGGTGTCTGTCAATCATGGGTTGAGACCCTGTAAGTGTGAGCCAAAGGAAATCTTTCTTCTTTGTAAATTGCTTTTCCTGGGTATTTGTCACAGTGGTGAAAACTGGCTAATGCGTGGCCGTTAGGACTTCAGTGTAGCTTTTGGGGAGATGCACCTCAACGCGCTGTAGTGCATCCTCAGAGCTGGCAGGCCCCTATCAGAGGCTGTTTAATCACTCTCTGCCTTATTTTCTTGCAGTAAAATTGTAGGGAAGAGTGGTCAGATCAAAGCATGGATTCGCCGGAATTGATTGCTGATAACCTCTCTGTCCATCATCTTTCTTCCCATTTTGTGTCTCCCTCTTACTTCTACTGGGGTGACTCCTGGTAGCTCCCAGGAAATCCATCCCTATGTGTCAGTGAAGGTGAAGCAGGCTTCACGGTCCAAGGACATTTCTCCATTATAATAGTGTTTCAGACACAACAATGGAGGAGGGCTGGTGGAGGGTACCGGACACACTGAGGCCATCCAGCTTGCCTATTGGAATCATCTCACGGTCAAATAGAAGCTCCATGAATGGGATATGAAGGGATCCAGGGGAAGAGACTGTAGGCTGTCGATTGAAGCAGAGGGACTGCTCCATGGCGTATGCTCAGCCTGCACAGCCATTTGGTTAATAGAAACCTCCAGTCAGAGCCGAGCATCAGCTTGGTGCCTGGCCATGAGCGAGGATACTAGCCTGTAGCCAGGACATGACGTCTGGCCCAGCATCCTCACACTAACCTGCTGGGTGAAAGTAGGCTCTTCCCCTTTGTCTACTCCCAAGGATACTGTGGGTGGGGGGATGGAGATTTCAGTGAGACAGGAGTGGAATATCTAGCCCCTTCACACTCACACATCCTCTGAGCATCCATAATGACCTCTCTTTGCCAAAAGGGAAAAAAAAAAAATCAACGCAACAGCAAACAGGGAGAAAGGGCAATGAGCGCGAGCCAAGCCTTCATCTGCTCAGTCACTCTAAACAGAAATCACTTACCCTAAGCGGCAATCAGTCCCTGATGGCCTCCTTTCCAAATGCCTTGTATGACAATGAGTGATTTGTAACAACATC